>NW_015165891.1:0-13177 GCF_001447785.1 Gekko japonicus
CCATCCCTTACTTCAGCAGTATGCACATGCATGTACACACATGCCTTCTGTGGTGGAGTAATCAGGT
The DNA here is from genome assembly GCF_001447785.1 of Gekko japonicus. Lineage (NCBI taxonomy): Eukaryota > Metazoa > Chordata > Lepidosauria > Squamata > Gekkonidae > Gekko > Gekko japonicus. Next base: position 68 of record NW_015165891.1, read on the forward strand.
GAAGTACTTGGGTTGACTGACATTTTGGGCATAGATATAAAATCATGTTTTGAAACAGCCAGAGTGCTTTTAAAAGCTTATATCTCTAGGATTGTGGGGGTTTTTTAAATGTCTGCTGAGAATGGAGCCAGTTGCACTAATGGGAATCTTTGATGCACTTAGATGAATCTGTTTCAGGAGAAAAAAGGCACATAGCTCAGCAGCTAAAGTCAAGGAGGATGGACCCATCTTGGGGAGACAATGTAATTGCACACAGCAGGGTCATAAGCAATTTTTCTGTTGCCTGCTCAGGAAGCCTCTTTTCTATATAAAGCCCTACTCACAGGTGCCTGTATAGATGCCGCTGCCGAAGGCCAGTCTTAAGGAACAAGGAAACTAATAGATGCAAGAGCCAGTACTGGATGAAATCCCTTTGAGCTCTGGGTTGAAGTGCTTCCTTGCTGAGCCCCAGACTAGCTGGAAGAGCTTGCAAGATTCAGTTACTACCTCAGATGGCTTTCAGTGCAGTTGAATGTTATCCCTTTTGTGCTTTTGGGAAATGTTGCTTCCATGATGGTTGTGATGTGACCAGTCTAGTCAGCTTGTGCATGCTTGATTTATAACTAAAAGATAGTAGAGCTACTCCAAGACTTGTTGTGATCCCCCTCTAAATCTCTCTCACCACATACACACACTGGCACACCTCTTTGCACAAAGCCTAAATAAGTCCATTTTCTAAAAAAAAGTCATAGTATCTTACTGTACTCAAAAACCAAGCTGCATTATTCTGTCATCCAGATCATCCAGAAGGTTTAGCACACATTGGAGCTTGCCCAGAACTGCTCAAGAGACAGGGTCTAAATTTAGTTTCCCCCACCTGACATCAGAATGGGTTGGATCTTTCTGAGCCTGTTTTGTGGACTTTCAGGGAAGCTTACACTTTCCTCAAGAGTTCTGCAAAGCTTAGAAAGACCCGACCTAGGTGATTTCCTCCACCATTGTCACCCCTTTTGTCTTCCATTTTGCCTCCTCCTCCTTACACTACAATTTACCATACTTAGCAAGATATAAGGGGGGCAGGAGGAGTGAAAACAGCAGTCATAAGCCAAGGATTTGTGCTACCAACTTGCAGCAATGAAAGTTTCTGAGCATGCTCAAAGCAGTATGGTCAGCAGAAGGACTGGCGAGCCTTTTCATTAGTCCATCTCTCCTTATATATAATTGAATAGCATGCTCGAAGCAGTATGGTCAGCAGAAGGACTGGGGAGCCTTTTCATTAGTCCATATGGCTAATATTGAGGTGTGTGTGTCATTCTACCTTGTAAGTAAAACAGGTTAAATAAAAACACTACAGTTGTAATGTATTCATATCCGACCGCGTGCGAGGCTAGCTCGCCACACAGTAATGTGAAGCCGCCGAGCTTCACTCCAAGAGACAATGGTCCAAGAGGATCCTAGCCAGCACCAATCGGAGGGCTGGGGTCCTAGCCAGGACCTATGGAACTCTCAGCCACTGTAAATAACCTATCACGGTGGGGGGGGGGGGTCATGGGTGTGGGGATCTTGCAAATATAAGCCATCCTGCGAGCCGGGGTTTTTCCATCTTGTTCCTAACCACTAAATAAGGTATGAGAGCTGAAATCACTTGCCAGTCTCAGTACTTTTCAACAGTTTCCAGAGTTCTCACTAGCAGTCTCTTAGCATGATCAGAACTTTCTACTACAGAGTCAGAAACTTCAGGAAATAACATTTTGGCTGCTATTTTCCTCCTCCACTGCACCTCAAAATTTGACAGGTTGGAGAAAGAGAAGGAAGAAGAAAGCTGGCCGATAAGAGAGCTGGCATGAAGCCATTATGATACAAGCTGAAATTCAGAGAGTGGAAGACTCAGATTGTAATCTCCCCTCCCAATTCCATGAAGCCTCCCATTTCCAAATTTGCCACCATTATTAGCTAAATATATGCAGGTTGTCTCTGCACATGCATGAGAGAATGTATAATGTCAGCAAAACCCAGGAGCTTAACAAATTCTGGTGGGTTTTCTGAGGAAGCCATCCATCTGGAATCCAAAAACAGAGTCTGAAACACATTCCAGAAGTCCCAATTTGCCAGACTGTGTCTTCCTTAACCATTAATGCACAGGAAAAAAATATAGGGCTAAAAGGGTCTATAAGTCCATCTTCCAGCAGCAAAGCAAAATCTCATTGGCCGCAGTAACCCACATTGTTTATTTTGCTGCATGCCAAAAGCAGGAGCAAATAAGATGTGTCATCCTATTCACAGCAAAGACTTCATATAAATGACTCAGCTCAATAATTTAAACTACGTGGTAACTAGAAAGGCAGAATATGTTTGGAACTACTGGTGACAGCTATAATTTTCATAGTTAACTTTGCATTAGTGGAAAAACTATGGCAAAAAAAAATCCTTAAAGATCACTTCCACTACCCTACAGAAACTGTAGGTCTTCATTGTGTGCAACTATTATGTTAGCAAGCACTTAATCACACATAAGAGTCCTGCTATAGTCAATGGGCCCATTCAAGTGGGTAAATATTCATATGACTAGGGACTGAATGAATATTGAGCTGGTGAAAGCTGTAGAGAATGTTTCTCATGTATATGAGGGGAAGGGGGGGGAGAGACAGTGAGAATCTGCCTACTGAATATATGATCAAGTAAACCTTATGAAGACAACTGAGAGAGCAATCCTAAACACATCTACTTGGAATCTTACTAAATAGGTCTTACTCCCAGGAAAGTGTTTTTAGGATTACACTGTGAGTTTGGAAAAGGGTTATCTATAAGGTTTTAAGCATGTGGAAATAGACACATAACCATTATTCTTTCCCCACAGTTTTTCTTCAACATCTCTCTTCCATTGTTCTGTGCTGTGGAATTATACAGTTTGGTATTTTCATATACATGGGGAGCAATCCTAAACCAGTTCATTCCATCTTATTCAGTGGAGCTTACTTACTCAAAAGGTTTTTTAGGGTTGCAGCTACAGTCTCCATAAGAGCTTTTGAATCATTTTCACCTTGATATTCTGTATTCTTAAATTTGAGGAGAGAAAGGGGGTTGCCCTTTGTCCAAAATCCTAATCCTTGTACATTGTGCTAACTATGTATACTTAACTGTATTCTAGTGCTATTTCTAAGCCTTCTGGACCACTGTGACATAAATTGACATCTGATTTCAGTTTTAAACAGTTACCCTGCTATTAACAACGATGTGCCCATTAATCAGAACTTCTTTCAGACTGTATTTTGAGAGAGGTCACTGATGTGAGGGAATGCACACATTTCATGTTTCTGCAGCATAGACTGTTCCAGTGCTTTTTGGTTATTCATGATTTATTTGCAGGATATGCAAGTAACACTTCAACAGTATCTGTTAGTGTTGTTTCCATTAATGCCTTTACATAGTGTTGTATTCTTCCTAAACTCCTAATGCATCTAGGTTACTGTACAGGATTTTCCCATCCAGGCCAGTCCAGGGATGGGAGGGAACCCTGTACTTTTACAGTACATTAAACAACAAACCCAGAGGTAGGCTATACCCTCTCAGGTTTCAGAACAATGTGCCACCAGAACCTCTTTTAACTAGTCCCTGCCTTTCCTAAGGGAGAGATTCCAAACCCTTAGTTAGCATCTGGGATTTAACACACTAGCAACTCACTTCAGAGATGCACACTTTTTACTCTCCAATGGTACCGTATATGGTACCATTTAGGCCACAAGATTTAGACTTGGAATTCAATTACAACATCAAAACCAATTTAACAATCAGGAGGATCTTTATTCAGTACAGAGCACAGCAACAGACTATATAAGAGATTACAAAAATAACAAAGGCTAGGGCAATTTGCCTTAACTGCACATTAAAGATATTCATAGTTACCAGTGAAGTGTCCATATTCCAAGAGTGTCCAAGGTATACAGTCCAATTAGACACCAAGGGATTTTGAAGAGCAATCCCATCCTTGCACCCATGTGCTCCAGTTCACAAAGCAGCTGACAGCATTTCCAGGTGCAATATTTCCAGGTGCAATAAAGCTGACAGCATTTCCAGGTGCAACACCGCTCCCTTGACAAGAAGGAAGAGCTAAGAAAAGCTCACTTCCCATAGGGATCAGAACAATTATACTCCAATTCCAGTCACAAATTAGATGTGGCTATTAGCCAATTGCGAGTGGGCATGGGTGTGCCCAATTGTTGGTTGCCATGGTTGCTAACATCAGGTTTGTGGGATTGGCTGGAAGTTTGGAGACCCTGCCTGCAGTCAGCTGACCCAAACTCCAGCTACTTCATTTTGTACGTGACTGGTCACACGTAGGCCAGAAAGTGTAGCCATGAGGTCTGGCATTTGGCATGAAAGTATGAAAGAATGTGGGTTTAGGGCATGGCTATTGAGGCCATGTGGCCCCCACCATTTGGCTTGCAACAGGAAACAAGACACAGCATGTGATCAAAAGACATCACTGGAGAAGGCATGTGGATATAGAAAGCAGAAAGCAGTTACCTAACATACAGTTACCTAACATACTTTTATCTAGATCAACATGTGATGTTGCATGGGGAGCTGTTATTTAGAATCATAGAGTTGGAAAGGACCATGGAAGCTGTCTAATCCTACCCCCTGCTCAAGGCAGGATCAGCCTATAGCATCCCTGACAAGTGTTTGTCCAGCTGTTACTTGAAGACTGCCAGTGAGGGAGAGCTCACTGTCTCCCCAGGCAGGCAATTCCACTTCTGAACCAGTGGTCAGATGACAGGCTTGGTGTCGTCTGGCCACACCTCTAGATGCACCAGTTTATTGGATCACCCTTGTCCACATGTTTGTTCACCACCTCAAAGAACACTAACAGGTTAGTGAGACAAGATCTTCCCTTACAGAACCCATGCTGAGTCTGCCTCAATAGGTTTTGTTCATCAATGTGCCTACTAATTCTTTCCTTAATAATGGTTTCCACCGATTAGTGAGTGTAGTCTTGACCATTGCACAATGTCCTGACATGAAACCATCATGTCTAACAGTTTCATTAGCAACATTACTTCTACTCTGGTTTTCTTTAGAAAAATCAAAAAGGTGATTTTTTTTGTATTCGTTGCTGTGACAAAAACACTCTGTCCTTCTGTGTGTCTATCATTACCCCTAGGTGTACTATTAATTGGGTAGATTGGAGGTTGCTTTTCTCCAAGTTGATCACAAATCCATGATCTCTCAGGGTTTCGACTGTAGCTTTAGACGCTTCCTGGCATTTCAATAGCGATGGGGTTTTTACTAGAATGTCGTCCAAATATGGAAAGAGAGCAACTCCCTGCAACCTGAAGTGGGTGACCACTGTGACTAAAATTTTTGTGAATACTCTTAGTGAAGATTTTAGCCCAAATGGAAGAGCACGATACTGAAAATGTTGGTTCTCGTATGCAAACTTCAGAAACCTTTGGTGTACCTCTCTGATTGGAACATGTAAATAGGCTTCTGAGAGATCAATACACATCTGTATAGAAATATTATTTGGTGTTGTGGTGTGTCCCCCTTAAGGCTCTGAAGCGAAATACCATCCGGGCCTTGTAGGGAGGATATAAGAAAACTTGGCAATTGTTCAAGCAGCGGCTGCAGCTAATTGACACACCGTTACTGACTAGGCCGTCAGCGGAACAGAGACAACAGTTCAGGAGAGAAAAGCAAGTTTTTTTCCGCTGAGGAGGCTTTCTGATAAAGGATTTTTCATCCTCTTTTTCTCCTGGTTGTAGCCTTGCCAACCTCCTGTTGAGAATAACTCCAACGTTCCAGCACTCTGCTCAGGACCGTCTCCGCTCTGCTCAGGACCGTCTCCGTTCCAGCACTCTGCTCAGGACCGTCTAGAACTGCTCCTTCAGCCACTCAGCACATTGCCTCAGTGTTTTAAGTCCTTGTGAATATTATTATTTCTTCCAGTGTTTTTATCTCTGGAGCTGTGCTTTTTTGTCTTTGCTCCTCTTAAATAAAGATATGTTGACTTTTGGAGAAAGCAAGTGTGTGGGACGGTGCAATCAGTGAGAGCTTCCTTTTATCCCGGGAGGGGAACCCAGGGACAGGAGACCTACTCGAGAGGAGAGAATCTTGCTACTTGTCTGGAGGTCTGAATTAGCTCACCCTCGAGGTGAAAGGACAGGGGAGGCTGACCCCAGACTCATACAACATCATAAAATCCTGGGCCTGAATGGCTGAGAGAATGGACCTCAGTGTCTCCATTCTGAACTTTCTGTCTCTGATGTACTTGTTCAGCCATTTCAGATCCAGTATGGCTCTGACGTCCCCATTCTTTTCTGGGACTACAGAAAACACTGAATAAACCCCCCTGGTCCATTGGTTCTTCGGTACCCTCTCTATTGTCCCTATGGATAGTAGGTGTCGTATGGCACCTTCCACTATCCTGTGTTTTTCTATTGATCGATTCCTTGGAATCTGAATGAATTCTAGTGCTGGGATGTGTGCTGATGAATTCTAGTGCGTAACCATTTGTTACAGTGTCCAGAACCCACTTGTCTGTTATTGTAGTCTGCCAATGTCATGTGAAAAGTTGAAGTCTGCCCCCTATTCCCATAGTCTTTTGTGGGAATGAGTAGTCAGGCTGACGTTCCTTTCTTGGCTGGTTTGGAACTCTGATCTCCTTTCTGGCTGAAGGAAGCCTTATCACATCATCTGTTATTCCATTTTCCCTTAAAGGGTCTGAAATAGTTAGGTTTGTTTCCTTTCTTGAAGACTCGAAAGAACTGAAACTTCTTATGTAGCTTAATGTTCTTCTTTTTAGTTGGTAAGACTTTTTTCTTGTCTTTGTCTTCCACTAGGTATTTATCAAGGCCTCCCCCAAACAGATTACTGCTTTTAAAGGGAACGGCCACCACCTTAGCCTGTGCAGAGGAATCAACATCCCAGTTTCTCAACCAATTATTTCGCCTCACTGCCACACTACATGCCATAGCCCTGGCAGATTGTTGCAGGGCATCCAGGGTCACGTCAGCCATGAAGACCGTGACCAGAGTGATCTTTTTTCATTCATCTTTTAGCACTTTAGGTAAGTTACTCTCAGCCGATGCAAGTTCTGAGGCCCAATCATATGCCACTCTAGTGAACAATGAACCTGCCGTGGATGCCCTCAGGAAGCACAAGGAGGCTTCAAAGTCTCTCCTTAGTGCTTGCTCAATTCTTTTATCACACTGATCTTTTGGTAGGCCATCCGCCTCCATTGGTAGAAAAGAATTACAGATCAGACTAGTGACTGGTCCGTCTACCACTGGCCCTCTAATCTTTTTTGTTGCCTCAGTGCTTAGGGAGTAGAATTTTGAAAAGACTGGATGGTTTGCTTTAGGTCTTGTGGGATTTTCCCATTCCAATTCATTATGTTAAAAAAGGCTGCTAGGAGTGGTAGACCTGACTGGTTCTCTGAAATCTTTGGCATCAGTTTCCCTGAGCCTAGTTGGAATTCCTGTTCTACTAATTCCTTCTCCTTTGGTTTGGTGGAGAGGTCTAAGGTTCTAAGCACCTTTGGGAGTAGCCAGGCATATAGGTCCCGTGGGAACACTCGAGACTGCACTGTGGGAACTATTTCTTCCTCTTCTTCTGACAGTTCTCCTTCCTCCTTCTCAGAGGGTGGATGGGACTCAGTGTCTTCCTCCCTAGATTCCATGAGTGGGCTAGTTTCCCTATTTGGGGACCTCTGCTTTCTCTGTTTTCCATTAGGGGACCTTGACCTGCTTAAAGAGTCTTCCCTTTGCTGTTGTGTTCTGTTGAGAGATCTGCCCCTGTAGGTAGAAGTACCTGGGGAACACGAACCCTGCATAGTCTCCTGCACATTACTCTCCTCATTTCTGTTTTAATCCATTGTAGGATATCAAGCTTAGCCTCCTCCCTTTGTGTTCTACCCTGTGCCTCTATGGACTCAGGTGTAGACAGAGAAACCGAAAATCTGGGGATTTCAAAGTCTTTCTCAGAACTCCCTTGAGTGGTTTGGTCAGCTTTGGCTGCCATTTTGTGTATTCTGTAAAAAGGGAAAGTGAGAATCAGTTCTACCATAGGTAGCTTCTAGGGACAAAATGGCCACTGCTACTTTCCCGCCCTTTTCTAGTGTTGTTTAGTTGTCTCTGTCATCCAGAGACTTCCAGGGTGATGGAGAAAAGCAACCCTACCCATGAGGTAGTAACCCTAGAGGGAGATTTGAGACCTGAAATTGGACTGATTTCTCCTTTTTTCTTTTTAAATTTCCCTTAGACTTCCCTGTTGGGGGAGGGCTCCGGGTTCACCGGGCTTCCCAAGGGACAACTGTTCATTTTCCTCTCGTCTGTGCTTACCAGGTTTTAGGAGAGGTGTCGAGGTCTCGGCTAGCTGTTTTGTGCACAGCCTGGAGCCTCTGTGGCTGGGGAGAATGCCGGATCTTCAGAGTCACCTCTTCACCGCTGCAGACTTGGTTGTCTCTCCACAGCATCTATAGCTGCATCTTTGCCCTGAGGCACAAGACCTGGAGTCTGCTACATAGCCACATCTACCAGGGATCTCCCAGTGGCGCAGGCTGCTAACAATGCTGTCTGAAGCGACTCAAATTTCTTCTATCTTCTTTTCTTCTTCTTTGTAGGCCTGGATTGCAGCACTCTATGGAGCGCTGCCCTGCCTTGTCCTGCTAAGTCGGTAGGGTCAGCAAGACTGGGAGAGTCTCAGGGAACAAGCCCCTCCCTTGCCTGGATCAAGCTTCAAGGCTGATCCTGCTGAATGCACAAGAATACATATGAGCCTTGGTAAAACATCACATGAAAGTAATCTTTATGAAATACTTTATACAACGACATCAACATGACTTTTTCACAGCATTGTGTCAATATTTACTTGCACATCAGGAACATCAGGGAAATGATAGAAAAGAATGAACAATGCAAATGTTTTTAGCAAATTATGAATGCTCCAGTTCCAAAATTAAACTTTTAAACAATCTCCTTGTTAAACTGAAATTATGGGAGAGGAAGTGCAGTGCCAGACAAAATAGTACAGCATGCTCAGGAAACACATATCTGAACAGCTGTTCCTATGCTCTGGTATATTATGTAAATTTGGCTCAGGCTATAAACAGGCACATGAAGGAAACATTCGTTTTAGCTAGTAGCCTAGAATGGGATGTTGTGGATGTGCACACAGAAGACCACTGTACAGTGAGGAGACAAGAGTGAATCTTCACTGAAGCCACATTTGCCCTTTATGTGCTCTTTTTCACTCTGTGGCAGGTTGCAGGTTGCCACGGCCAGTTCCTAGCTCGCTGTGCCTATTATTGCAGTACATAGCTAAACTCAGATAAGAAGTAGGATAAACAGAGAAACTGACTGTGTGACAGATTTCCCCCAGACAGGTACCTAACTCCTTGTTCATTTTATACTCAGTGCATAGATATTACCCTGTACAAAATCCATCCACACACACCCACTCTGCTGAAAGCTTTGGTTCTGCTCAACACATGTCCCTGGAGCCATTCACCTCTGTTAGGAGTCTCCAGCAAGCTGAAAAGAAGGCCTTTCTTTGCTTTCACTGTATTTGTAACCATCACCTTGCCTGTAATACCTAAGTAATCTTTCATAAACACCATCTTGAGCATACGCAAGTTGCTTGGGCATCCTCTTCAAACTTGAGGGCAGAATTTGGCTGGTTCGGCCTCTGAAAGAAAGTCTGTGATCACACACACTAAATAATCAACTTTCAATCCACTTTCAATCCACTTTCCACCTGGATTTTACTGTGTGAACTGGCAAAATCCAGTTGGAAAGTGCATTGAAAGTGGATTATTTAGTATGTGTGATTGCAGCCTAAGACATAAGGCTGGAATGAGAAGCAGAATCTAAACTTATTCTAATTTATGGGATAGGGACATATACATCTCAGCCCAACATCAGCTATAGCTTTATTGGGTGACATTCAGTGACCCTTGGGCATCCTGGTGCTGTACAAAAATGTGGATGGGTAGTATTTTGCCTTTCTCCTCATTTCCCAATACCCCTCACCTCTTTCTTGGCTTCATTCCCTCACATCCACTAAAATTAGTACTTGGTAGCCATTCCATCAAAGCCAGTGAATGGACTCTATTGGATTAAGAGGGTGGGTAAAGAATGAACAGGAGACAAGGAAACTGGACTGGTGCAACTTTATACGAACGTTAAGAGCTTGAATGGAATCATTCCTTCTTTTGTCTGCTGCTTGGAATATTTTCACCAGGGGCCTACAAAATAATGTGTGTCCCAGAAAGAAATGCCCCCTTTCCTCTATTTGTCTTGCAACAGCAGCAGATTTTTTCCATAGATGAAGTATTGTGTGGGACACTCACGTTTATCCCAGCTTCTGCCACACAGCTTGAGAGCCTTAAATACGAACGGCTTTATACTTAACTTTTCTTCATAGAATAGGCAGAGGCTAAAGCCTGATTCCCAGATTAATTTTGGACCTCAGTAGTCATAGCAACATGACTGTTGTCTACCATTTTCATGCAGTAAACATTTCTCCTGAATACACCCCTACCTTGTGAGGTCTGAGACTTGCGATGTCCTGGAAAACTTTAGCAATCAGGAAAACTTAGTAAATTTCATCATCCATGACTGCAGTAAAAAGAAATTGTGGGGAGATATGGGGAAGCAGGCCCACTAGTGGCGTGATTTTGAACTGAAAGTGATGCAAAACTATGCAGGTGATGCCAGAAACAAGCTGACACTAGCTGCGGAGGGCATAGAAAGCCCAGAGCCAAAAAGCCCAGGGAAGAGTGGAGAAGTGGTGATCAAGCAGGCAAGTTGGAGTCATCTGCCTCTCTAAGCTGGAAAGAACAAGAGAGACAGGTGCTCCAGAAAAGAAGGAACTGAGGGAGTGGGTGGCAACTTCATACCAACCAGACTGCCACCAAGCAGGTACCCCCCCCCCGTGAAGAAACACAAGGCAAGGGAAAGCTGGGATGACTAAGGACAGCAGGTCCACAGCTGTGGAAGAAGGCCAGGAGTCAGCTTGCCCATAAGAAGAATGGACTATAAAGGGCCAGTAATGAGGCTTAGGATGCCCAGTGGGACCCTACCAAGGGCTGGAACTTTGGTTATCTTAGGTCCTGCCCCTTTTCCTTGAAATAAATGTTCCCCACAAGAAAGCTGCATCATGGTAGCTTTACCACATCAAAAGTGAATGCAAGAGTCAAGCCTCATTTGTCCAGGGTTAGGAACTAGCATTCAGTTCCAAAGAATACCACCCAGTTCTCCAGCAAGGGTGCATTATTCCCATGGTATGCTGCTATGGAGTGCTTAGCCTCAAATCCCTATTTATTCTCTACACAGTGATTTTTTTAGAGATGGTTTCTTTATAGCCCTTTCCCTCAAATTTATCAGCATTATCTATCTCTGCCACAGACATTCTGGTTGTGCATATTGATGTCCAATCCCTCTCAGATGTTCAATCTAATTACACATTGAGCAAAATTGAACTCTGCAATCTAATTACACTAAGTGTGAGAAACATTTCCTTTGGTTTTTCATTGTTGCTGTTTTTGAGTAAGTCAACTTTCAATTTAATTCTCACCATGGCAGGCTTATGCTGCCTTGATGCACACAGGCTCATGAATATGGGGGTGGGAGTTGAGGGAATAATACAAACCTGGACTGAGTGGCAGCAATAATCCAGACTTCCTGGCACAGCTTTTTCCCCCCCAAGGTTCTCTGCATGTAGAACTTGTGTTGCTCAGTACCCTGGACTCTTGACAGATTTCACATTTTAAGAAAAAAATTTCAAATCACAAGAACTTTATAGATCTGAAAACAAGCAAGAACTATATGCAGACACTATACACAGTTCAGCAGATATATCTTCTATGCCCTCCCTTTATTTATTCATCTAGTGAAGGGGTATCAAACATATGCAGGGCTGCTATACAGCCCACAAGCAACTGGATCTCTGCTGCTTCCTGCATTGCAGCTCCTTTTGCCCAGTCTCTCCTATTTCCTGCTTCGCCTAGGAGAGAAAGAAAGCCAAGCCTCCCTTCCATCAATTGGATGAGGGCTCCTCCTCCTCTAAGGAGGGAGGCGGAGGGGAAGAGAGAGAGAGATGGAGTCCTGTGGTACTTTAAGAAGACCAGCAACATTTTATTCTAGGTATAAGCTTTGGGGGGTGGGAGCCAGAGAGAGAGATATGGAGTCCTGTGGCACTTGGAGAGATCCCCCTTTCCAGTTCTAACAGATGGGGGGGAGAAACCTAACAGCACAGCTTGCATTCTTTCTTAGTAAAAGGGAACAAGAGTCCAGTAATATCTTAATGACTAACAAAACTTGTGGCAAGGCATGAGCTTTCATGAGTCACTGCTCACTTCTTCAGATACAGCTAGAATGTGAGTACATCTGTCCTTATGTCTTGAACACTGAAGTGATTTTAGATGCCAAATGATAATAGCAGGCATTGGTAATGAGAAAAGAAACTAGGTCTCAATTGAGTCCAGGAGACTGCATTGTCTTGAGCTTGATTATCAGTTGCAATTCAGCAGTCTCTCTTTCTAATCTTTCTATGAAATTCCTTTGTAGGGCTGTGGTCAGATGTGCAGTTTGATCCACTGTTGCCCCACCTCTAACTGATCCAGGTTATTTTGTAACAGAGAATCATGATCAGACTCATCCCTTTTAGCACTCTTCAAAGTCATTCTTGAGCAATCAGACCAGCAGCCAGGGAGTGAGCTGTTGGCCATTTTTTTGTTAGTCCTTTAAGTATGTCCACAAGCGCTGATGAACCTGCTGTGATATGTAGTTCATAAGAACATAAGAACATAAGAGAAGCCAATGTTGGATCAGGCCAATGGATCAGGCCAATGGGCCATCCAGTCCAACACTCTGTCACATAGTGGCCAAAAATACCAGGTGATATCAGCAGGTCCAGCAGTGGGGCCAGGACACTAGGAACCCACACACTATTGACCCCCCCAAGCACCAAGAATAAAGAGCATCACTTGCCCCAGAGTCCCTATCTATACCTTGTAGCTAATAGCCACCAATGGACTTCTGCTCCATATGCTTATCTAATTCCCTCTTGAAGCTGTCCATGCTTGTAGCCTGGTATCATCTGCAAATTTAGCCACTTCACTGCTTACTCCCA
>NW_015165891.1:13920-31863 GCF_001447785.1 Gekko japonicus
CTTCTTCTTCTTCTTCTTCTTCTAAATTGTCTATCAGTCATAGGACCTCCTCTCCCGTCACCTCAATCTGACTCAGGTCTTTCAACACCCCTCCCGAAATCAGCGGTTCTGGAGTGGGCAAGCACTTCTCATGTTCCACAGTGAAGACAGAGGCAAAAAAATGCATTCAGCTTCTCAGCCATTTCCCTATCATCCTTCAGTACTCCTTTACCCCTTGGTCATCCAAGGGCCCCACTGCCTCCCTGGCTGGTTTCCTGCTTCTAATGTATTGATGAAAGTTTTATTGTTGGTCTTTATGTTTTTCACTATATGCTCCTCATATTCCGTTTTTGCCTGCCTGATCACAGACTTGCATTTTATTTGCCACAGCCTGTGTTCCCTTTTATTAACCTCACTGAGACTAGCTTTCCACCACTTAAAGGAATCCTTTTTATCTTTTACAGTTCATGGGGCTGTTGGCCATTTTTTAAAAAAAGTTTGTCCTCTGAGCATGTGCACAAGTGCTGATGAGCCTGCTGGGATATGCAATTCACTGCCGTCCTCCCTCTCTAAACTTTTCAACTAACCCCTTCCACAAAGCACAGAAAAAAGCTGAAATACAGAGGCATCTTCCTTTGAAAGTTTTTATAAAGAAAACAAGGTTTTGACCAGCCCCTGTGGGATAGGAAGCGAGAGGGAGGTGTGAATATGCAGTTATGCACACATCACTAACTAGTAAAAAAATGGCAGCCAGAAAACAAGAGACCAGTCAGACCTGCCTAATGGCTTGAGTGCTCAGCAGAGCAATCAGACAACAGAAAATCTGGTTTGGAACCAGCTCAGACCAACAGGACTGGACTTTCACAGGTATCAAAGAAACACACAGTAAAGGGAGGGGAAACGGGACTCAGATGACCGGGGCACAACAGACAGATGTTGCTGTCTGATCATGCATTTTAAATCCATAAGGGAACAGTTCAAAGGCTCAGGCACAGAATAGGCAACACTCATAGCTTCAAGTCCAAAGGTAAATCCAAGAACAAGGATACAAAGGTACAGGCCAGGATCAGAGACAAAGAAGCCAATTCAAAGCACAAGCAACAAGGTCAGTAACTAGCAGATGAGTTGCTTCCACACAGCCATTCCTTTCTTGGTTGCCTTTAAGCACCACACAGCTAAACAGCCTGCATTGCATCACACAGGTCAGCTGCCTCAGTCCTGTTCCTGCAAACACTCATCCTCACTGATGGTGCCGAGCCAGTGCTATGCTGCTAGGTGGGCACTGTGCATTCTGACTTGAAGGTCTCTCCTCATTTTTGTCGGATGGTGTTCCTGAGGCTCTGGTGATGGGGTGTGTGTGAACTAACCAGAAACTACTCTCTGTTGCCAGCCCAGAGCTGGGAGGCTGAGGGGTCAGTGTGCTGGTTCCTGGCTGAGGATCTATGTTTGGCCCCTCAGAGACTGCCTCCTCCTGCAGCGCCTCTGCTGCTAGCTGTGGGTTGGGGTCAGGTCTGCTCCCCAATTCAGCAACTTATCTACATATCTCATAGTCACCTGTGGTCCCCACCTGCAGATACCTAAATCCACTGCCTGGGGCCCTGTTGACTAAAAAAAAGATAGTTCTGCAAACTAAATGGAGGTAAAAGAGAAAGAAAGAGATAATTGTGGTGGGGCAGAAAAAGAGAGAAAGAATAATGAGTGGAGGCAGAAAGAGATAAAGAGGAATGCTGAACAGACAAAAAGTAAGAGAGAGGTAGGGGACTGAAAGAGAGACAATGAGACAAGATGGGGGAGAAGGGAGAAATCAAATGTGGGGGGATGGCATGGCCCCTCCCACAAATTTCTTGTGCACCCCACTTGTATTATCTTATTTGTGAACCTGATCAATTGAATATGTTAATAATATACAGGAAAAAATGCAGAAGAGAATTATCACAAATACCCTACAAAAAGTCAAGTAACTAATTTTGTTTCCTAGTTTCTCCCCAAGGACAGACTGGGTGTTCCTGATGAATCAGCAGGTGGCAAAGAAAGAGGAGGAGGTACATCCAATCACTGTATAATCTGCCTCACTACCTACCCAGTGGTATTTAAGTATGTTAAGACAAGTCCTGCACTGTCAGAGAAAAATCTAGCCCCTTTGTCCCATGCCCTGGGGGAGAAAACAGCAGCTTATGTGTATTTACTGTCAAGATGAAAGATTTCCTTTGGCCACCCTAGCACTCCCACTTGACATAAATACATTTGTTGTCTCATAATTCTTTGCCCCTGCAATTCCTTCATGTACTTTAAAAAATTATCCTGGTATCGTTGTTACTGCTCCTATCTAAGGAAGAAGTTTATCATGGAAAATGTGAAAAGAACGGAATACTCCCAAAGAGCACTTATGCCACGTACATTTGTTCCAGTACCCATTTGCCACATCGATTGTCTGCGCTGTGCCAGCAGAGCCTTAGTCGAGCTTCCAGAGGCAGAAAGACTTATAAGCCTTCCTTCTGCCAAGCTCCTCAGGTGCAGGGGAAATGTATGTGCTCTTTGCTGTAGCAGTCACTGTGCACAAAAGGAAAAAAGGTCAATACTGTATTTCCTACCCTCCTCTGACATCAATGTATTAACCAACAGATGCTGTTCCCAGAGTTCAGCAACTTTCTCATAACTCTAAACAAAAAGTAAAACCCAAAGGAGCCAGAATGACTTCTAATTTATCAGAAACAATATATTTACTTATTTCTTCTTGGGATTTATATCCTACCACATGGCTCTACAGATCTGATCCCATGAATTTCCATGCCTTTTGCATCAGCACCCTGTATGCAAATCTCCCAGAGCTCCCAGTCATGAAGCAAATTACAAAATGGGGGATACAAAAGGTATTACTGCCATCCCAAATCCATTCCCTTATGGCATCCAGAACAATTTCATTTGGTGTTCTCAAGTTATAGTATTATCGGAAAGGAAGAAAAGCTTCTCCATCCACTTTCTCCAAGATTTGCATAACCATATAAACCTCTATCATCTCTCTCCTTAGCCATCTTTTTTCTAGACTGAAAAGGCCCAGGCTCTCCAGTCTTTCCTCTTAGGAAAGGTGCTCCAGCCCCTTAATCATCTTGGTTCATCTTGTACTTTTCCAGCTCTGCAATATCCTTGGAGATTTATTTACTTCACTCAGTGTCATGCTTCTGTGACTGGGCAAAACTCTGCTATATTAACCAAATATCCCAATAATCAAGATAGAGACAACATTGTCATCAGTTTGACCATATAGACATTTTAACATGCAGCTCTTAGACTTTGGAACTCTGGGCAACTGATCATGTGAATTAAAACACTTCCAATAAATCAAGTAAACTTCAAGAGGATTTTTCTACTGTGTGGAACTAAAGCAGCAATTAAATTGTTAATACATACAGTTGTGGAGAGAAAAATCCATCTTGATGACCCACTTCATCTCCCACTCCAGAAAGCAAATGGACATAATCACTTTGCCAAGAGCATTCTTGGGCATTCAGAATTCTGCTGACTCTATCACCCTATTCCAGTGTCAGCTGTATGGGAGGAAGGAAGGAAGGAAAGGATTTCGCTGAAGCGGGGGTGGGGGAGAGGTGTGCCCTCAAAACAAGAGCTATTTACAGTTCCATAAGCATGTTAGAGATGGCTGGGTTTTCAATGCTAGGCTTGTTTGAATACATTGTCGGTCTTGTAATTGACTGTCAGCTTGATTTACAATGGCAGCTGTGATGGGTTTGGTGATTTCATTCCAAAAAGCTCTTTGAAATAAGTGAGGGGAAAAGTCAATCCGCTGAAGCAACTCGATTTGTTAATATCATCAAAGTCTGGGGAAGGGTTTAGGTGCCACATCAGCTCCAAACACACTTGGCTCAGAAAAGCAGCAGCCTAGGAAGAGGCAGTTTATCAAACCGACCACAATAGCAGTTGGCATTCGGGGGGAAAGAAGTGAAGAGGAGGCGATGAATGCTCAGGAAGAAGAGCTGTGATACATACTTCTCATAAAATCATGGCCTGCCAGTTTGTAAAATAATTAGCAGTTTGCAAAGGAGGCACTTCAGAAACCATCTAATAATGTACTAGTGCAGGCATGAAGTCTTTGTACGTATGATGCTGTGGGACCAACAGTGCCATCCTGAGCAGTTACATTCTTCCAAGCTTATTGACTTAAAAGTGTGTAAGTCTGTTTAGAAAGGCACTGATATTTTATTTTATTTATTTACAAAATTTATACCCCACCTTTCTGCCTTCATCAGGGCCACCAAGGCAACTAAAAGATTAAAAACATATATAATAAAAACATATCCTAAAAACCATTACAACTGAACAAAAACAGATCATTAAAACAAGCATCCAAAGACGTAAAAACAGCATTAAAACAGGTGACAGAGATCAGTTCTAATTCCAGGATAGCTCCAGGCCCCACCTTTTGTTGTTGTTGTTCAGTTGCACAGTCGAGTCCAACTCTTCACAAACTAGGGCTGCCAAGTGGGGGCGGGGGGCGGGGAAACCGCCGCTTTGGAGGCCCGATTTCCACCGCAGCAGAATCGGGCCCCGGGGGGAACTCCGCCCCCTGAAGCTGCGTCACCAGAGGTGACACGGCCACGTCGCTCATGTTGGGGGCGTGGCCCAGATCATTGTTTCCCCCCCAACGATCTGGGCCACGCCCCCAACGTGCCCTACGTAGTGCGTCACTTCCTGTGACGTTCTGGCGGCACGCACGCGCGTCTCCCTCGGCGGCTCCTGGACGGAAGCAGTGCTCCCCCGCCGGTGAGTCATGCCGACTTGGCAACCCTATCACGAACCCATGGAACACATCATGCCAGGCCCTCCTGTCTTCTGCTGTCCTCCGTACTCATTCTGTTTTCTGAAAGAAGTTCTCTCCCATATGAACCCATGCTGTATGACTCTCTGCATCAGTTTCATCCTTCCCAGCAACTTCCATTTTCTGTGCTTGCACATGCACAACTTCCATCCCTAATAGCTCTTTTTAGGTCATTTTCACTCAGTACTCATTCTGTTTTCTTTAAACAGTCTTACAACACAGGTGAGACTTGACCCTTCCTTTTGTACATTAAGGAAAGCATACAATACAGAATTATTTTGGTGTTTTTAACTGATATTATTGCTATTATATGGATCGGTATTGTTAATTATGGTTTTAAGGTTGGTTTTAAAATTGCATATTTTGAAAACCACCTTGGGCTACTGTGTAGGGGAAAGTGGTCTAGAAATCTTTAAATAAATAAATACTAACAATACCTGCAAGATCACAGGAAGATAGACCACTGTTATTAACCCATATGTGTGTGAGGCTGTAGTCAGACATGCCATTTGGTGCGGTCGAGAAGCGCTCCTATTTAAGCTTGTCACTGCACGATCAGATGGCGTGGACGGGTGAGGGTTGTTAATTTTTGCCTGCTTTTGCACATGTGCATAAACGAGGGTGCAGTTTTTTACACAAGCACTTTCCAAGTTCTCCATTTTGACTGCTCACTGATCCTTCCACAGAGCATTGTGATCCCCTTGGTTCACAGTGAGCCATGGTCACCTGACAAAGATCACTCCTTTTCCTGCTCGCTTTTAAAGCTGGCATAGAGATGGGGACAATTATGCAGTTATAAATATATCGCTAAGCAAGAAAAAAAAATGGCACCCAGTCAGGATGGAATGAGCAAACCATCTCGATGGCCTGAGAGCATGCTTGAGTGATCAGACTAGGGAAACTCCGTCTGTGGCCCGTCAGCAAGCATTAGGACCAGAGTTTCCCAGGTGTCTTTTTACTCCATTTCTGGGGCAGGACAGGACAGGGTGCCAACGACTGCAGAACCTTTCACAGATGTTGCTGTCTGATTGTGCACTTTAGATCCATCAGGCATCGGCTTAGAAGTCAGATTTAAAGGCATGTCTGACCACAGCCTGAGTGAGATTTGAACCAGAGACACCCATCTCATTCCTTGCTCTTTTAACAATGGCAGGGGGGAAAGCCTCTAAAAGCGCGGCTTTTAAAAGCCGCACCAAAGTTGAGACGCCACGGCGGGATCCCACGGATCCCCTGGCCACGGCGCCTTTTCTCCCCGGCACGAACAGACGCCGGGGAGAAAACACGGCCCTGACGGGGAGTCTGCCGAACTGTGCATGTCGGAGCATGCGCAGTTCGGCTAGGAGCCGGGGATGATCCGACGGCCCGGCTTGCAGCGCGTCGTCCGGATGAACCACCTCGGGTAGGTGGTTCACTTTTGACACGCCTCATTGGGGAAAGGGCCGGATCGGAGATGGGAGCGCAATGCCAGCCAGATGTTGGCGTGGGATCACGCCCGTTTGCTCCGTCTCCAATCCGGCCCACTCCCAGCCCAAAACGCCTCGTATGAATGGGGCCTGAGCTAATTTTATCACTTGATGGATGTCTCACCTTATGGCCAATGAAGGACAGTCCTAGCCTACCCTTTGACTTTAACAGAGGGTTCCATTTAAATACCAGTTTAGCCAAAGCAACTGAAACTCTTCCCCTGATGTTTAGGTGATTATTTACAACCATGAGAACTGGAAACTTGCTGTGTATTCAACAAAAGTTCTCATTCTCAGTATATTTTGACAACAATGACCATACTTTTCCATTGGTAATGCTATCACCATTTGGGCTACTCTCCTTCCCTGTTTTCTGAAGTTCATAATCTGAGGTTTCTCTTTATCCCTGAAGTTCAAAACACATTTCTGCTCCAGCATTATTACAAGACTAAGTCAGCTGAACAACTGATTCTTTTCTGGTCTCTTGAGTGGTGTCTCTTAATTTGTTTAATTCTGGCTCTGCATATTATAACATACCTGCTGCCAAAACCTAAGGGAACTCATTAAAATACCTTTCTTCTACCCTCCATCCCAGTGGAGAAGGTAGAACAACTGTATTAATTACACTATAATTAGACTCCAACATCCCATTAACATTTCCCAAAAGGCACTTGTGCATGAGTCTTCCTCCATTTATAATCCCTCAGGTTGAAATTTTATTTATTTTTCTGTCTGCAGTTCTCTAGGGATTGTTCTCTGGGAACTTTTAAATAGGAGGATAGCTGTGCTACAGCTGTGTCATCTTATTGAGGTAAATCTGTTGGAGATTTCCTCCAATGAACTCCTTAGATCCACACTAATGATGGGAGTTAAAAACAAAAGAAACCCCCAAAATATCCTTAAAGAGTCATGTTGTCCATACAATATTAAGGAAGGCCTTCCAAACACCACCATAAAGAAAAACTGCACAGAGCAGAACACAATAAGCAGTCAAGCAAGTCCATTAGGCTGCATTCACACAGCAAAGATTCTGTGTCGTGAACTCATTGCCACTGTGAAGGCAGAGGCATTCACAGCAGCAGTGGAATGTCTGTGAGGTAGTTTCCCCTGCACTTTCCTCAGTCATCCCCTTGCAACTACCATATCCATTCCATGTGCCACCCAGTGCTGCTGTTACTATTGGACTGGACATCAGTGTTCAATACAGTCAATTGTGGTCTCATGACCCAATGCCCCATCAAGAGCTGGGAGTTGGATCGTCCATCTCTGATGGATTTAGTTTCAGCCGACTCTGTTTAAACCAGCCAGCCACAGCTTCCAAGCTCTTGGCTTGTATATTTGGGGCAGGTATATAGCTGGGTATCATCCACACTAGCTGGGCAAGGGGGCACATATAGATGTTGAACAACATGAGTGAGAGGATCACCCCTTGTGGGATGCCACATACCAGGGGGTAATGCGGTGAAACCCTCTCCCCAAGTGCCACCCTTTGTCCCCGACCATGGAGAAATCAGACAAGCCACAGCAAGGCTGTTCCATGTATCCCCACATTGGCGAGGGAGTGGGGCATAAGATCACAATCGACTGTATTGAATGCTGATGTCCAATCCAATAGTAACAGCAGCACCAAACCTCCTCGACCCAGATGTCTGCAATCATTGGTGAGGGTGATCGGAGCCATCTACATCGCATAGTCCAGGCAGAAACCAGACTGGAATGGATCCAGGATAGAGGTGTCATTCAGGAAAGCCTGGAGCTGTTCAGCTGCCACTCTTACCCAGGAACGGAAGATTCGAAACTGGGCAGTAGTTGGCTGGATCTGTAGGATCCAGAGATGGCTTCTTTAAGAGAAATGTCTGCCAGGGAAGTCCTTATTTCGTCTCTACTGATTTCCACCAGCCAGGATGGACAAGGATCAAGGACTCCAGTGATGGGCTTCACAACATGCAGGACCCTGTCAACCTCACCCTGGGAGAATCAGCTGAAATTGTCTATTACTAGGCCTGAGAACAGCAAGGGGCTTCCAGTTCCCACAATGTATCAATATCAGCCAGCAGGTCATGGCAGAGTGACAAGATTTTATCCATGAAATGCCTCACAAAGGCCTCACAGCTGATTGCCAGTTTACTATCTTTTTCTGTTCCCTGTGTAAGGGAAGTAAGTGATCTAATTACTCTAAATAACTGCACTGGGCGTGAGCTAGCAGATGCAATGGAGGACACATAGAATTCTTTCTTTGTGGCCTTCACTGCCATTTCATAGGATTTCAGCTTCATTACAAGACCACCACCATATGTGCTCTGGCCGTCTCAGCTTCTGTTTCATCCTTCATAGCTCCATGTTATACGAGGGGGCTAAGTCTGGCATGGGTATGGAGAGGACATTGGGAAGTGATTTCATTGATGGCTTCAAAGAGATGACCCAGTCCTCTACCAGCACATCTAACGAGTCGCCAGGGGGCATTGATTGATTGATTGAATTTCTACCCCACCCTCCCAGCCAAGGCCAGCTCAGGGCAGCTTAGAGTTTACAGTACACATAGAATATAATTAAGCAACAACAATTTAAACAATTAATTCTAAAACCATTTAAACCATAAGACATAATAAAGTGCTAGTATTGGTAATCTCACAGTGGTTGTTACTCAGTTCTCTCTCCTCACATTTGGCTCCTTGATCTTCTTTGGTTGTCTTAGGAGGCTAGCTCAGGCTGAAGTTAGAAATCCCACAGGGCTCTCCAGCCATAGGCTGTCAGTTATTAGTAGCGGCAGCGGCTCCAAAGGTCTGCTGGAAGAACTCCCTTTTACAGGCCCTGCAGAACTCCAAAGGTCCCGCAGGGCCCTGATCTCTTCTGGGAGCTAATTCCACCAGAGAGGAGCCACCACCGAGAAAGCCCTGAGTCTGGTTATAGCCTGGCACGCTTGAGACCAGGGGGGCCAGTCGATTTTGGGACCCTGATGGCAGTGCTCTCTGGGGAACATGTGGGGAAAGGCGGTCCCTCAGGTATGTAGGTCCCTGGCCATAAAGGGCTTTAAAGAACCAGCACCTTGAAATGAATCTGGTATGCTATATGCAGCCACTGCAATGCCTTTAGCACAACGTGGATGTGCTCCTGGATAGAAGAAGAGAGGAAGAGTTTGGATTTATACCCCGCCCTTCACTACCCAAAGGTGTCTCAGAGCGGCTTACAAACTCCTTTCCCTTCCCCTCCCCACAACAGACACCCTGTGAGGTAGGTGGGGCTGAGAGAGCTCTTGGCAGGCAGGCAAGGCCATGCCCAGAACAGAGCTGATAAAAAGGGAAACACGGCTTTGTTTCTCTCTCTCTTCTTCTTCTTCTGGGCAACCTCCCCCCCTTCCCCAACCTCGCAGCTTAAGAGCTGTGGGTAAGTCTTACTTTTTAGAGTTCACCCGCTGATCCCTAACCTGCCCCCCCTGTTCTGCTACTAGGAGATTTCTTCTCAGCTGGACCTCAGATAGGTATGACCGCACCCCTGTAAAACCATCCCCCTTATTTGATGCTTTTGTTATTTTCCATGCCTTGATTGTTTCTATATTCTATTGTAACTAAGGAGCTTGTGCGAATCTTGTATGTATCTGTTTTTGTATGTCTGAAAAAACTGCTTTAGTAAAAGGCAACATTTATTCTTAACCCTAGTGTGTTGTCTGACTTCCTGAAATAGCGAGCGTTTCATTGGCCAATCTGACCTCTGTATACATTGGGCAAGAACTCACGCCCCGCCCACCTCTGTAAACAGAGCTGACTTGGGCTCCCGGAATCATCCTTAGAGGAGTTCGGATAACAGATTTGGTGCTTCCGTGTGAGGCACCTTTGGACCTATCGGAACCAGAACCCGACCAGCTGGTTCCGAAGGATCCAAAACATGGAGGAACAATCTGGTCGTTTGAATGCTCTAGGTAGGGAAGAGTGAGTGGTTCCTGTCTGCTTGGCCTGTAGTGGCGATACTATCGTAGGAGGGATTTCCACCCCCTTTCCCTCTGCCCCCAAAAGCATCTTCGGTTCGCGCTCTGACCCTATCGCTGTGGGTGGACTCCGAGGCGCGTCTACGAAGAGGACTCTGCTAGGGAACCCTAGTTGCCAAGCACAACATAAACACAGGACCATATAAATCCCCTGTCTCTTTAAAACAATCCCTGATTCCGTGCACAGCCAGGCGGCTGCGTCCTTAAAATCCTTCTTCCCCCAGCGAGTTAGAGGGACTACTCGCTCCCAAGGCGTGGCAGGAGGCCCTGGCATCCTGTCCTTTCCTGAAGCCCTCACCCTGGTTCGTTCTAGTGGGTAACCCAGGAAGGGGAGGGAACTCGTGGAGTTCTTCCTACCCCAAAACCAGCATCCCCAATCCCCAACAGCGAGTCTGAGGAAAACTCGCATGGGACCGGCGCAGCGGTGTTCTGTAGTCGGCCCGCCCCAAGGAGCCGAGTCATCCAAGGGGAAACCTCAAAATAACTGGCGTGGATGGGTCCGCCAGGGGAACGGGACTGATCACCCCGGATTCCCACAAACTCATCAAAACACTCAGGGCGCAGTGACTACACCTGGGGCAGCGCGTGGACGCATCTGCCAGTGAGTGGGTCACTCTGTCCTGGTTTACTGGGTAAAACCTAGAGGGGGAAGCGCCTTCCCTAACTCTGAAAAACTCAGCAACTTGGCTTAGTGGAACAAAGGAGGTTTGCAAAGTGTTTCCACGGTGCCTGCGGAAGTTTCATGAAATCTCCCCGGTCACGGAAATCACAAAGCCCCTCCCCTTTTTTATGTATGTATAAAACTCTTTGAGGTTCTTGGGTTTCTCCTGAGGCGACCCAGATTTGGTTACTCAAAAACCCCACACAAAAGGGTCACAAAACAATCTCGTAGAGGACTGCGGTGTTAAAGTGCCCTTCTCATTTCGGCTTCCCTGGAGCTCGCTGAAAGAGGTCAGGAAGCTTAATCCCTCTTCCAAGCGTCTGGAAACTCCCCCCCCTCTCTAAACGGTCCTGTGGCAGAGGACCCTTCCCTCAAGGTTCCACGGGCTTCTCCTGGACCAGGACCTAGTGAGCCTGTTCCGAAAACCCACCTATACTAGGTCCGATTGGGGCCAGGAGTTGAAGGGTTGTAAGGGAAACATTCCACCCTTTGATTCCATTCTTTTCCCTGGTGTACAACTCATCAGACGAGAGTGCCTGCATTCCCTTGATCAGGATTGATCGCGGTGTGCAAGAATCCTTTAACAGGAGGAATGAAGATTTTAAGGCAGCTTTTGTTTGCCTTCAGCGCAGCCCCCAGCTTCACTGAAGCCCTAGCTGCTCTGGGAGTTCTGTCGTGTCAGCCCATGTTCTGGCTCTGCGTGTGGTGCGTTCTGGGAGGACTTGCATGTAAGCACCACTGGAATGAGATGAGAACAGAGCTGGACCAAGCTAGAGAGTTGGCAACAACCCAGACAGCACACTTGTGTGAACGTGCAAATGAGATTCACCAATTAAAAATCGGCCAAGCGAGTCAACTCCAAGCAATCAAAGCTGAACATTTTAAAACCATTTCAGATTTAAAAGCTGAACATTTTAAAGCCCTTTCAGATTTAAAAGCTGAACATTTTAAAGCCATTTTGGATTTAAAAACGGGACATTTTACTGTCATTTTGGAATTGAAGGCAGGCCACCTTAAGGCCATTTCAGAATCCAATGCAGTCCACCTTAAAGCCATGTCAGAATTAAAAGCAGAACATGAGCGAAACCTACACATAATGACCAAGCAAAAGAGGGCCAAAGCTCCTCGGGATTCCCATAAGACCCAGAAGGACCCACTAGAAAGGCTCCCTGCCCCCAAGAGCACCCAGAAGGTGGACCAAAAAGGAGGATTCCAAAACGGGGATCCCCTTCGTTGGCTTGCCTGGAGGGAGCTCAGGGGAAAAGGCTATAATATGGACTTCTTCCATGAGCAGCCTGACGAGGTCCTTCTCCAAGCACTGGCAGACACTCTCGGCCCAAAATATCTTTCCCGAGCTCAAATGCCCATTGACAATCCCGTGGAGAGGGAGACACTCCCCAGAGACCACAACGGTCTGCAAAAGAGGGGACGTCGTGGACGAGGGTCGCGGCAGAGGGAGGTTGTGTTAACTTCAGCCGGTGGGCTGGAGGAGGCATGCACCCCCTTCCGACAGCCTGCAGTTTCTGCAAACTGCACCCCTGCAGAGTTGTCTGTGGACACAGACAGCGTGTAATAGCCCTGAGATCGGACCTTCAAACAGAAATCCCCCCCCCTTTCCTTTGCACATTCCACTGAGAGCCAGTGTTTCAGCTTGGAGAAAACTGACTCTCCCATGGAGAGAGAGAGGTCTTTTGTTTTGTTTTTCCCCGCTGGCGTTATTGCTCTTAGCTAACTGTACACCCCATTTCCAGAATGCCAGACCACCTTAAATCACGGATCAAAGGAAGGGAAGTTCCAGAGTGGCTGCTTTGCCTTCTGAGCGCTCGCTCTGGATCTGCCCCATACAGCTAAACCACCTTAAAACCTTCCCCGGGCATCTACTGCTTTGCCAGCCCTACGCCTGTGGGGAGACAGATTTTAAAGAACTCATCCCCCCCCCTCCTTCAAGAGGGTCAACTTTTCAGATGAACCTCCGGATAGAACAGGCGGGCAATGGGTTCCTTAACCCCCCCCCCGTCCTGTCAGGAGAAGTTCTGATCAGACGAGGCTGACGTCACATGGAGGGACCTCTGTGTGCGCCTCTTCCCCCCCTTCTCTCCGCACGACCAGTGGATCGCTGGGGCACGGAGAGAGAGACCCCTTGGAAGGATGAAATAGAGACTGTGTGTGTGCTTACAGACAGCATTCTATAGCACTCTAAACTTCAAGGAGAGAGAGGAAGGATTTCCCCCCCTTTCGCTCCTCTTTCTCCCGAGACCCAAGGATCTCACCCCCACCCTCATTTCTGTGCGGAAATGGGAGAACGTTCTGAAACGGCTGACCTGGCTCCCGAGCTTGTGCAGAGTTTCGCATCGATCAACCCGGTGAGACATAGGGTACTCGCGGCGCAAGCGACGACCCCCGAAGGGACCCTCTAGTTAAAAAGGCATTACTACACCAACACAGGATCACACCAAGAGTGCCTAGGCCCTTTTGCTAAAAGAGGACGCATCCTCGGACTGTTTTTTTTTCCAAACCTAAAGCCATAAATCCACCCTGTGGCAAGCCATGGATTTAGGTCTGGCCAGTCTTTCTTGAAAGGATGAGCTGTGATGGGACCTGAAACTAGAGTGCAATGTTTATGAAATGCTGCTTTAGTTAATAGCATGAATATGTGAGTGCTTGGAATTATTTCTGGCAAGAGATCACTTCATGGCTATGATCGAAGCATGCTTGAATTTGCTAAACATGTTTGAAATGTCTGTCTAATTCTTGCAGATTTTATTTTTCCAGAGTGCACCATCGTTCTAAGGGGGGTGCCACGTATTAAACACCCAGCCTCGGCAGCGGAAGTCTATCGTAGGTGGTTCTTGTGGTGTTCTCTTGATTCGACCAAAAGAGCACACACACACACATGTGTGGCAGGACTACGCAGTGTGATTTGAAGTGCCTAACAGATAGTACTTTGGTTGGAATTTCATTGGCTGTGACGATACAGGCCCCTGCCCATCAATAATAACACCCACACCTGCACCTGACTGCTGTGCACTGGCCAGCACCTGACGCTGGTGCTGGACAGCGCCCAGAGCAGGAGTTGTTGTTTTTATATTATGTGACTTGATTTCTTTAAAGCAGAGACCTGTCTTGAAGTGCCTTTTTCTTTGTATGGCATAAGCCGATGCCAAAAGAGAGATGCAGGCTGAAAATTTGAGATTTGAATGTCTTGTTGATGTATATATGGCCATCATGTATGCTCTATTTTTTTACTATAGTTCAAGGTCAGTGTGCCACGGTTTATTTTTGATAAATGTGTCCGATGAGGGATCGCCGTGTCTCATGATGTCTTGGACGCTAAGGGGGGAGAAGTTACTGGATATGCATAACCATGCCCTTCTCCATTGATAAGTCCCTCCCATGCCTCGTTTGGTATTGGTCCGAAGGCCCCCTGTCACCCAACAGCTTGAACTGCACACGGCTGTGTGCAAGCTGCTATTATGGTTAACTTGCTGCTACATGAAGGGAGTCGGATGATTTCTTTCTCTCAGGGATATACAATGAGATGTCTTGTTTCCTCGTTTGTAACTCTGCAACTATGGATGTATATGCTGATGGGGACTGTCCTCTAAAGCATTGCACATTGTTTTCAGTTATGCATTAACTGTTTGTTTTCTTGTCTTCCTTGGAAGCAGGTCTGACACCATTGGGTTGTCACAAGGGCACATTGCACACTTAGGTGCCCAGCTACAGCGCATACTTGTCTGACGTCACTTCCCCCAATTTTAATTTGGCATTCTTGCTAGAGTAGGACAGTTTTTTTTATTTTTCAATAAAAATCCGTCCTCCAACGTTAGTTTAGATAGCGGGGCATGTGGAAACCAGGATTCCTTCCTGCTTGATGACATCACCTTTGCGTCAACGATGTTCCTGCTTGCCTGCATCTGCTAACGCTGCTGTCATGGACTTTGGACTCTGTTCATGACCACCCCAAACCAGTCTGCCTATGGATTGCTCACACTGGAACTGCTGTGTGCCCCTCCACCTGCTTGGCATGCTCCCGCTACCATGCCACCTATTGACGTGAACGCCTTCATCTAGGATCAATGGACTTATGGTCCTGACATATCTGGACAGGGTCCAGATGTCAGGAAAGGGGGGAATGTTACCATGTGGGCTTGTCTTTGCATTATTGTCTGTATTGTGCTTATGAAATATTGCTCAAATGTCTATGTATCTGTGCCTTGGGACGCAGGGCTCAATGTTGTGTGCGTTTGCTGCTATGTGTTTGAATGGCGGGCCTTGCACCTCATGCTACCCATGGATGGACATAGCTGGGATGCCTGCCACAAAGCAGACGCCTGCCATGGAATTTTCCAATGTGCCCCTGACCAGAGAAGGTCACCTCCGGTATGCACAAGGAGACATTTGGAGGAGCAACAGGCGTGACCACCAATGATGGATTGTGGGAAAGCACCAACTCCCTCTCTGCTATCTGGTTTGGGCATCAAAAGACAATACTGTTTATTGCTCTGAGGACCAGGCTCATCTCTACTCCAAAGGTTGCCAAGGGAAACGGAGGTTCACACATCACCACATGGCCCCCGCTTTGATGTAGGGATAGAATATCCTCATATTGCCCACTGCCCCTCATTAGGACGTCACCCCGTAGTGGACCTATAGCCTTAGAATAGAGGACGGACCCCAGGATTTATGGCAGGTAAGACCATGCCCAGAACAGAGCTGGTAAAAAGAGAACGTGGCTTTGTTTCACTCTCTCTCCAGCTTCTGCTTCTTCCCCTTAGAGCACTAAGGTGCTTCAGGTGACTCTCTAAGTTCCCCGGAGTCGCGACCAGGGAACGCGCACGTGGCTTGGCAGGACCAGCCTTTGTGTGTTCAGAGTTCACCAGTTGATACGTTAGCGCACCCCTGTAAAACCATCCCCCTTATTTGATGCTTTTGTTATTTTCCATGCCTTGATTGTTTCTATATTCTATTGTAACTAAGGAGCTTGTGCGAATCTTGTATGTATCTGTTTTTGTATGTCTGAAAAAACTGCTTTAGTAAAAGGCAACATTTATTCTTAACCCTAGTGTGTTGTCTGACTTCCTGAAATAGCGAGCATTTCATTGGCCAATGTGACCTCTGTATACATTGGGCAATAACTCACACCCCGCCCACCTCTGTAAACAGAGCTGACTTGGGCTCCCGGAATCATCCTTAGAGGAGTTCGGATAACAGGAGGCTAGCTCAGGCTGAAGTTAGAAATCCCACAGGGCTCTCCAGCCATAGGCTGTCAGTTATTAGTAGCGGCAGCGGCTCCAAAGGTCAGCTGGAAGAACTCCCTTTTACAGGCCCTGCAGAACTCCAAAGGTCCCGCAGGGCCCTGATCTCTTCTGGGAGCTAATTCCACCAGAGAGGAGCCACCACCGAGAAAGCCCTGAGTCTGGTTATAGCCTGGCACGCTTGAGACCAGGGAGGGCCAGTCGATTTTGGGACCCTGATCGCAGTGCTCTCTGGGGAACATGTGGGGAAAGGCAATCCCTCAGGTATGTAAGTCCCTGGCCATAAAGGGCTTTAAAGAACCAGCACCTTGAAATGAATCTGGTATGCTATATGCAGCCACTGCAATGCCTTTAGCACAACGTGGATGTGCTCCTGGATAGAAGAAGAGAGGAAGAGTTTGGATTTATACCCCGCCCTTCACTACCCAAAGGTGTCTCAGAGCGGCTTACAAACTCCTTTCCCTTCCCCTCCCCACA
This sequence comes from Gekko japonicus, assembly GCF_001447785.1. Taxonomy (NCBI): domain Eukaryota; kingdom Metazoa; phylum Chordata; class Lepidosauria; order Squamata; family Gekkonidae; genus Gekko; species Gekko japonicus. Next base: position 30,572 of record NW_015165891.1, read on the forward strand.
ACAGACACCCTGTGAGGTAGGTGGGGCTGAGAGAGCTCTTGACAGAAACTGCTCTTTTTCAAGGACACCTCTTATCAGAGCTACGGCTTGCCCGAGGCCATCCAGCCAGGTGCAAGTAGAGGAGTGGGGAATCAAACCGGGTTCTCCCAGATTAGAGTCCGCACACTTAACCACTATACCAAACTGGCTCTCAGTTTGGATAGGGAGTCCCATCAAAAGCCTGGCCGCAGCATTTTACACAAGCTACAGCTTCCAGATTTGAGACAAGGGAAGCCCCATGTAGAGGGCATTACAGTAGTCCAATCTCAAGGTGACCATTGTGTGGCTCACTGTTGCCAAGTCGTTGCATTAGAAGAAGGGAACCAGCTGCCTAATCAGCCAAAGGTGATAAAAGGCTGATTTGGCAGTGGCTCCTACCTGGGCCTCCATTGTTAAGGAGGCATCTAGGAGCACTCCCAAACTTCTAACCTCCAGCACTGGCACCAGTGGAGACCCATCAAAGGTTGGGAGCAAGATCCCTATCCTCGGACTGCCCCAACTCAGGCAAAGGACCTCCATGTTCGTCAGATTCAATTTCAGCCAGCTCAGCCTAAGCCAACCAGCCATGGCTTGTAACACCCAGTCTAGATCTTCTGGTTTGGAGTCAGACTGATCTCCCAACAACAAGTAGAGCTGGGTGTCATCTGCATACTGGTGAGATCCTAGCCCATACCTCTGGGCAATCTGGGCAAGAGGGTGCATATAGATGTTGAAAAGCATCAGGGACAGCACTGCCCCTTGAGGCACTCCACATTCCAGTGGGTGCCTTCGGGACAGCTGATCCCCCGGTGCCACTCTTTGTCCCTGACCTTGGAGAAAGGAAAGAAGCCACTGCAAGGCAGTCCCTGGACTCCAGTGTCAGTGAGGCAGTGGATCAGTAGCTGATGGTCGACCATGTCGAACGCAGCCGACAGGACTAATAACAACAGAGCCACCTCCAAAGTATCCTATCGTTCACAGTCTTGCTCAGGTCTTCTGAACTGAGGGTTGTTGCTTCCTTTATAGGGTCATATAATCACCTAGTCCAACCCAGTGTTCCCTCTAAGCTGAGTTAGTGTGAGCTAGCTCACAATTTTTTAGCCTCCAGCTCACACATTTTTGTCTTCGCTCAGAAAGGAGGGCTCCAGAGGAAACTGATTTATGCAGTAGCCAAATGGCTCGCTCACAACTTTAATGCCAGTAGCTCACAAAGTAGAATTTTTGCTCACAGGACTCCACAGCTTAGAGGGAACATTGGTCCAACCCCCTGCACA
>NW_015165891.1:32045-133945 GCF_001447785.1 Gekko japonicus
ACCGCTCTAACTGTCAGGAAGTTCTTCCTAATGTTTAGCCAAAAACTCTTTTGATTTAATTCCAACCCACTGGTTCTGGTCCGACCTTCGGGGGCAACAGAAAACAACTCCATACCATCCTCTATATGACAGCCCTTCAAGTACTTGAAGATAGTTATCATATCACCTCTCAGTCATCTCCTCTCCAAGCTAAACATACCTAGCTCCTTCAACCTTTCCTCATAGGACTTGATCTCCAGACCCCTCATCATCTTCATTGCCCTCCTTTGGACACATTCCAGCTTGTCTGTATCCTTCTTAAATTGAAACTGAACACAACAGTCTAGGTGAGGTCTAACCACAGCAGAATAAAGCTATACCATCACTTTGCATGATCTGAACACTATACCTCTTTTGATTGTTGCGGAATTAGGGCTCGATTGAGTTTCAGTCCTCTGCTAAAACTCTGCAAAACCTCTGGTACACCTGTAATACTTTAATATCTATAGTAATTAGCCTATAGTTGAAACTTTGGTTCTGTTCTGCTCCCAGAAAGCTTCAGGACTCTGCTGTGTGTGGCTTTCACAGGACACGACTTTGACTAAAGTGGCTTTTGGCTACTAGTAATGTTTATACTTTACAATAGTCAGAAGTCACTATCAAAATCCTGACTAGTTAAGAATATCAGAAACTAGCTTCCTTGATTCTGTGAATCACCCTGGGCTTTCCTGACCCCAGAGATAGAAAGAAAGGAGCTTGCTTTGTTGGGCATGTCAGATGTATGTCAAAGGCTCGTCACAGATTTGACTGACAGATACAGTAGCTTCAGTGGGTGAAAGAGGGTACTTAATGTCTGATTTTAGTCTTGTTTCTGGTTGTTCTGATCAACTACCCAGGAGTTATGGGTCTTGGTAGAATAACCAAAGATATCCTTTATAGAATTACAAGTGCACTGTTTATGTATTGGGGTTGTGTTGAAATAGTCTATGCTGAATATTGAAATGCTACAAAAATGTTTTTCTGACTTAAGAGTGTGTGATGGAATAAATCATGTCTTGATTTAGAACACCGAAGAGTCAGACTCGACTGTGCAACTGAACAACAAAAAACCTCTCTCTCTCTCTCAATGCAATTGGGAAACCAGCTTCTCTCCCTCCCCAAAATGAACAAAGTGGAAATAGGGGTGCATGAAAAAGTTCCTGCACCCCTAACTTCCCTAACATTGATACAGCCCAAGATTGCATTTGCCTTCTTATCTACTGTGTCACACTGCTGACTCATATTCGGTGTATGGTCTACTAAGACCCCTAGATCCTTTTTGCATGTACTACTGCCAAGACAAGTCTCCCCCATCCTATAATTATGCATTTGATTTTTCCTACCTAAATGCAGAACTTTACATTTATCCCCACTGAAATTCATTTTATTTGTTTTATCCCAGTTTTTCAGCCTGTCAAGATCATCCTGTATCCTGACTCTTCTATTGTATTTGCTACCCCTCCCAATCCATCTCAGGTTGGGTCTCAGTATCCTGACTCTTCTATTGTATTTGCTACCTCTCCCAATCCATCTCAGGTTCTTCTTTTCCTGCTGCCTTCAACTTTTGTTAGCATTATTGTCTTTTCCAGTGACTCTTGTCTCCTCATAATGTAACGAAAGCCTCACTTTGGTCATTTTAGCTTCTAGGGAGAGTTCAGGCTTCATTTGATCTAGAATCCACTTATTTGTCCTTTTTGTGGTCCATGGTATCCGTAAAACTCTCATCCAACACATTTCAAATGAATCAACTTTCTTCCTGTCAGCTTTCTTCACTGTCCAACTTTCACATACATACATACATAATGGGGAATACTATAGTATGAACTATCTTGATCTTCGTCACCAGTGACACTCCCTTACATTTAAGAATCTTTTCTAGCTCCTTCATGCCCTTCCCAGTTGTAATCTTCTGATTTCTTGGCTGCAGTCTCCCTTGTGAGAGTCTCCCTTGTGCTGGGCTATCTCTTATTGCCTTCTTCCTTGGTAATGTCTGCTTTTTCCCTCATCTTGGAAGGATGTGTACTTTCTCTCTCCAACATTTCTCCCATTTTTAAAACAGCAACTAGGAATTTCTTCTGCAACAGGGCTATTCGTACAGTCTTCATGCTGTTGTTCCAGGCATGGAGCTATCATGAGCTGAGCCCTGAGGGGAAATTTGCTTCCATTGCTGCCCAAAATCAAGCATTATTATTAAGTGTTTTTAACAGTTCCATCTCTGATCTGCTTGCCAATTGTGGATTTACCAGTAAAGGCCTATGACTCCAAGAGATGACACCCTCCTCAAAAAAATCATTAAAGGTTTTTAACAAACAGAAATAAGCAAATGTAAGGAGAGACTGACTTCCCTGCTCACAGTTCAAGGGAGGTACCAGTAATAAATGTCAAAAGAAAACTATTGGTCCCCAGTGATCATTGGTAGCTTTTGAAATATCACTTTAATTAATATTCTAGAGTCCTTGTTTCACTAAAGTTGGTAACATTTGAATGCTAGATCCCAAACAGATAAAAGCAGCCCTCAGGTATGCCTCTCGAAGGAGCCATTAGTTTCTTGGTCCCTGCATTTGAGGATGAGTTATTGCTTTTAAGTTAATATTTTAGATGATAAAAAGAACTTGATTGAAAAAGAAATAAAAGGCAATCAAAGGTCCGCAGAGGCACAGGAGGAAAAAGAAAGCTGAGGGCAAGCTAATGAGGTCGGTTTCATCATTAAAAATGGGAAGTAACAGCACCGTCACCATGGCAGTTTTGCTACCTAGAACGGCAAGCAGAATCGGGCCAGAATCTGACTGCTTGACAGCAAATCCTTGTGACAGCCTCATAGCTCATTTCGACATCTGAGCCATGTGTCCTACCTGCCTCTTTCAAGTTAATGCATCACAAGGTCCCTATCTTGCGTCAACAAATGGAGAGCAAAGTTTTCTTCTGACAGGCTCCTGATACGCCTGCATGCTGGCTTCCTCTGCAGCACACAGAAGTTGCCTACCAGCAAACAGACGCAAGCATTTAAAAAAAAATTAAAATAAAGGCAGCTCCCATACTGTTGTGCTTCCTCTCAGTTTCTCTGTATGTAATTGCTTTTTTAAAAGGAAATGAAATGAAAAGCAACTAGTCAGTGTTAGAGGGTTAGCTGCATTTCTTTTGGTCTTGGGTTTCATGTTGGTTTGCAGTAGAAGAACTAGATCTGAATCCAGTAGCACCTTGCAGACCAACAAGAATTTCAGGGTATAAGTTTTCAAGAGTTGAAGATCCCTTTGCCAGATGATCAAACTGGTTACCCATCAATATCTGGGCACAAATCCTGGTGCCCTAAATGGCTTGAGATCAAAGTACCTGAAGGACCATCTTCCCCCACACTATCCAGCTCACCAGTTAAGATCTGCCTCTCAAACCCTGCTCTCTGTGTTCCTGCCTTCAAAGGGGAAGCAGGTGGCAAGTAGATACAGGGCATTTTCTGTGGTTGCACCTTGCCTATGAAACACCTTTCCCTTGAGGCTCACCTAGTGCATACTTTACTTTCTGTTAGGCACCGTCACCTATTTTTTATTTTTTTATTTATTTAACTTTCGACTTTATATCCCGCTCGAACCCCCCTTTTTCAGGGGGTCTCTGAGCGGCTTACAGGCAGGTGCTAATCACAATTGTTCCCTAACTAGGGCCACACATTTCTATACGGGGGTGGGAGTACCTACCAGCACCCCTGTGGTGGTTGGTGTTATTCTTGACTCGGCTCTTCAGGTCCAGTGGGGTGCTCACTTTGGCACTCGGGCGGGTTGGCTTTGGGGCACGCAACTCACGCCTTCTTCCAGCCCCAGCAACATAAGCACAGGGGAAGCATGGAACTTAATTCTATGCATGTGTTGGGCCCAATTCAGATCAGAAGCTAAAGAGAGAAAGGGTTCACCCCCCAGTACTATTTTCCTGATATGAAATGGGCCTCTTTGCCCCAGTGGGGCTCTATGTGCACTCCTGGGGCACATCTAGGTTTTTCTAACATGGCAAATATTGCCCTGGGACCATTCAGTGTTGGGGAAAATGTTGGGTATTTTAGAAAATATTATTATTAGGAAATATTTATTTTAGGAAATATTAGATTCTGATTGAAAATGTAGATGAACATTAGCCATAGAATATTAGAATGCCTGGTAATGTGGTAAACAAAGATTAACGTGTAGTCCATTTGTCTTCCAGTAGTTGCTATCGAACTGCTGGGTGGGCGGGTAGTGCATACTTTACTTTCTGTTAGGCACCAGGCGAAAAACACATCTCCTAAGTTAAGCTTTAATTAGAGGTTTATCTTGCCAGTTTTTATGTTATATGGATAGTTTCCATGCTGTTTGTCCACTGTTTTTAATGGCTTTTTTTGTATTGTGATGTAGATTTGTAAGCCACCTCAAGCAGGACTCTGAAGAGGAAGCACAGGGGAAGCAGGGAACTTAATTCTATGCATGTGTTGGGCCCAATTCAGATCAGAAGCTAAAGAGAGAAAGGGTTCACCCCCCAGTACTATTTTCCTGATATGAAATGGGCCTCTTTGCCCCAGTGGGGCTCTATGTGCACTCCTGGGACACATCTAGTTTTTTCTAACATGGTAAATATTGCCCTGGGGCCATTCAGTGTTGGGGAAAATGTTGGGTATTTATTTTAGAAAATATTATTATTAGGAAATATTTATTTGAGGAAATATTAGATTCTGATTGAAAATGTAGATGAACATTTGCCATAGAATATTAGAATGCCTGGTAATGTGGTAAACAAAGATTAACGTGTAGTCCATTTGTCTTCCAAAATAAATATAATACATTAAAATTAAGTAATCCTGCCCAATTGTTATATCTTTCATAGAGAAATGAAGTTAGTTGGTAGCCTTGCTCCCACAGTCCTTCTGTCTTCCCCATGTATATGTAGTGTTTGGAACAAAAAAGAAATGTGCAGTAACTAATCAACCATTGACAAGCAGCAATCGCAAAAAACTGTTCTGAAGGAATCCCAGCAAAACGTGCCTTCATCTGTGTTGTAGGTAGCACATTACAGTATGCTAGCATATATGACCATCTTAATTTAGGTATCATCAGCATGCAAAGATAGGATGGAAGTTCAAATCCAGCTAAGTATTTGATGCCCAAATGGAATGGAGAGCACTTCCATCTGGCATCTTGAAGTAATAAGTTCCTCAAATTAGCAGTGATGTCTGAATGTGGATAAACAGGCAAACTGGAGTATGTTTCCTCCTCACAAACTGGGCAGGGCCAGTATTACTTAGTTTGTGGGTCCTTCCATACCTCTCAGCAGTCCTGTGACAAAGTAATTCAAATGGTTTGCAAGCACAAGTACTTTGGTTCCTTTTTACACATTCCACCATGAAGCATTCACTGCAGAAATTAAAATAAGCCCAAACATTTTACACTGTTTGTCAAAAGTGTAAGGCTAAAAGCTATTGTTCTCAAACCTTAAATTTCAGCTTTATCAGAAACTATCTTTAAAAGGCAGACTAGGGTCCCTGCCACACGGAGGGGGGGGAGGTACAGGCAAAGTGTGGCTTTTGGAAGCCGCACCAAAATAGAGATGCCACGGCAGGATCACATTGATCCCCTGAGCCGCGGCACATTCCCTCCCCAGCACAACCAGATGCCGGGGAAGTCACGGTGGGGAAAGGGAGGCTGCCGAACTGCATATGTGTGAGCATGCACAGTTCAGCCAGGACCCCGGGATGCGCCGGCAGAAGGACGTGCCAGCGATCCCACGGCCGGGCTTGATGCGGCCATGCTGGAAGGTCCACCATGGTAGGTGGTTTAGTTTTGCTGCGGCTTTTCAGGCGGAAGGGCCGGATTGGGGACGGGTTAGCTGAACAGCCCAGGAGGGATCAAATGGGCTTTATTTTAGAAAATCTCAACTTCAGGAGCAGAATTGCTTCACTTACACTTGTTCTCAAGCTGGGTCTCAGCAGAATGCATGTAAATATAACTGCCTTAATATTATTTTCTTTAAAACAAACACATAGCTTTTTCTTGCGGCTTTTTGGAAACACTGTGAAGTTCTTTCTGAAATATATATCTCAGAATGCTGAGGAACATCTTTGCTAGATATTTACATAGTATTAAAATGTTCAAAACATTTCACATATATTATTATTTATTTTAAAATATGTATACCCTACCTACTATCCCATTAGGTTTTTAGTTGACAATTTTAAAATGATAAAAACCAAACCAAAATAAATCATTCATAAAAACACTACAAATATTATATAAAACAGCAGCAAAATCAACTGAGGAGCAGCAGAAGTCAATATTAAATGTCTCTAAAGGCCTAGGTGAACAAAAAATATTTTCATCTGGTGCCTAAAACTCAGTGATGTGGATACCAGGACAATGGATGCAGGGAGAGAGTTCCAGGAACACGACACTACAAAGAGTGAACTGTCTCTGGAAGCCTCCTCCCTTACCTCTGACTAGAGGGGCAAAGAGGGACTCTGAAGAAAGTTCTTAAGAAAACCATCTTCTCTGAAATACAAGCCAGCATTGCAGCCCTCATACCCTTTGTAGGGGATGGGCTAGGGTTGCTAACTTCCAGGTGTAATTCTCCCTGAATTACAATTGATCTCCAGACTTCAGAAATCAGTTCCTCTAGAGGAAATGGCAGCTTCAGAAGGTATTCTTTAAATTATAGATAAAATGCCTTCATGAATCTCCCCCTCCACAGGAACCCCCACATTTCCCAGCCCAATCGAGATGTTCACTGGCCAATCACATTCTCTCAGCCTGACCTACACAGGGCAGATCAATGTGAGGATAAAATGGTGGAAAGGCAAACTATGTGTGCCATCCTAAGTCCCCTGGAGGAAGGGTGAGACAAAAATGTGTGTGAGAAAGAGAAAGAGAGAGAGGAAATTCATTTTCTTATGATAAAATCTGTTTTGTGAATGTTTCTGTATATTTCCTAATCATGGTTCACAGAAAGTTAAAAAAATTAAAACGTGGATTGAAAAACTTTGATACGGTGAGCCTGTTCCGAACATATACTGATTCTCACAACAGCACTTCACAGGCAGTAAAATCCACTAAAATGTTAATTAGTGTTCCTGTTGGCATGAACACTCATGTTGGTTATAGGAGTCAGCCTTAAGATGTATACATACATCACTTGAAAATAGAACAGTATAAAATGATAAATGGTACATAACAGTAGTGATTTTGAGCTGCTGCGTATAGCAGCCAGCTTTCAGTAATCCCTGCATAGAGTATATACTTGACCCCACCTCTCTGAAAATGCATAATTCTCCTGAAGTTTCTAGACTTCTACATTAAATATTTTTCAAAGTCCACAGGCAGGTATGCTTCTAAAAATCTCTTCAGCTTTTTGAGTCTGAGAGAGCACAGTTTTTCTTTACCTGCCTGGAAGCCCAAGCTTTGCCTGTCTTTATAGGTTTTTGGTTAGCTCAGTAATGGTCTATTTTTATTGTCCAGCAGGGAGCCCCAGGTGGGATCCAGGGCTGAGACATCAGCTGCTTAAACAAGTGGAACGGCTATCATTAATCTTTGCTTGTGATGTTCATAACAAGAGAATGGAGAGAGCAGGGAACCAGCTCTCAATAAAAGAAGCGTCCTTCAGCCTTTCACAGTTTCATGTCCAGTCACTAATCAATATATATCGTTCCCATAGATCAAAGCAGCTGTGGGTGAGGAATTGCCAGAATGAGAGAGCTGTAGCAGAGTGGACAGGGGAGAATTTCCCAGTCATAGAGAGATCAATTCAATCTCTCAGAACAGGGCTCTAAGAAAGACCAAGGGAAAGCCTAGGCTGATATTTCAAGGGTGCTCACCAGATGGATTTTGGAGACAAACACTGGAAATAGTAAGAAAGCCTGGCTGTGTCTGTGCGTGTAAAAGACAGAATGCTTTGAAAAACCTGGAAAGAACTATGTTGCAACTATCATTTAACATAATTGGTTTATGTTCTTTCCCATCTTGGACTAAGCCCTTGTGGGAATTAAGTTTCCAGATTTCAGATATACCAGGTAATAGTTAGGGACCTCACAAGTCACAGTTCCTGTGCCTTCACTAGTCATAATATACTTCTCAGGGCAGCAAGGAAAAAATCACTTGGGTTCAGAGCAGTGTTCCCTCTAAGCTGAGTTAGTGTGAGCTAGCTCACAGTTTTTTTAGCCTCTGGCTCACACATTTTTGTCTTCACTCAGGAAGGATGGCTCCAGAGCAGACTAATGTATGCAGTAGCCAAATTGCTCACTCACAACTTTAATGCCAGTAGCTCACAAAGTAGAATTTTTGCTCACAAGACTCCTCAGCTTAGAGGGAACATTGGTTCAGAGCATACCAGAGGACAGATGCACAGAATCCCAGGAATTTCCTTTGGCTTTAAACCTCTATGTGTGCACTCAAGCGCTAGATTTCGGAGGTCTTATGTGCTGGACATGCTCCCAGCTGTGCATGACCAGCCTCTTTAACATTGACATTAGATTACATCCTTCAAGGACACAGCATACTGACCAACAGTGAATCAAGACCATGGGCCTACATTGTTTACAACTGCATACTCCAGCTGTGTTTTCCAAGATCTGCTACCTGGAAGTTCCTGCAACTAGGAGGTTCCAGGGTTGAAGCAGAAACCTTAGATATCTGGTCATGTGTTGTTGGGTTTTTTTTCCTTCGTTCCCTTTCTCAGCCAGAAAGCTGAACATCATTTTTCTTCAGTGCTGAAAAGCTAGCACACTAACAAATCTTTCACTTCGATAGGTCTTGTAGCTAAACTAAACAAATGCAAATCCAAAGCTGATATGCAAGATCCTAATGACAGCAATTACCCTCAAATCAGCCTCCTAGCCATAAATTGTTCCTGTTTTCATTGCCCAGCTAAGCACTTTCAGGTCTGGGACATGGCTAGCTCTTTTTCAAGAAAAGGGGCTGTTCCACGGTTGGCACTAGAACACCAATATTAACCAACATATTTTGAAGTTGGGCTTTGAATATAGGACAGGCTTGGGTTTTCATGGCAAAAGATTTGTCTGATAAGTAGTACTGCTGTGATTTTAGCTCAGGAGAGGTTACAGCAACAGGAACTTGAATCCCCAGAAGGGCAAAAGCAATTCTGGTTGCATTACCAAGACAAATAGTGCAGTGAAATCAGTTCATACAGGCAAGAATGGGTCCCTAAAGGTTGGCTAAGTAAATTTTCAATCCAATCCAATCTCTATGCTCCCCTAGTGTGTTCTAATTTTTTTCCCAGGCAGCATCGTGTGTGGCATGCTCCCCACTTCTTGAACGAGTGAGCATCTCTGTCCACAGCTTTCACTTACAGCTCTGAGACCCTCAGACCCTGCAGTTCATATCCTTCTGATTTACTGCCACTATATCAAGCATATAGCTGTTTCCCATATTTCCATCTTGACAGCTGGAACTGGGTGAACAGAGTCCTATCTTTCTTTTCATCTAAACTTACTTTGTACACACAAACACAGGCAAAGAGCCCAACTACATAGAGTTAAGAAACAAACTTGTAAAAAGGTGCAATTCATCAGACGTAAAAGAATTGTCATTATTCTGAATATGCTGCTCTTTGTATTGTGTTTATTGTTAATGCATTAAAGTTCGTCTATTATACATCTAGTTAAAACAGTTGATTATTTGATTTTACTCCCATCCACATGTCATTAGGAGGTAGGCATAGTATTGTAATTTCCAGTTTGGTGCTAAAGTTCTGTATTGGATTAAATATGTAAAACCACCAATGTGGTATAATCTCAAGAGAGTCCAAGGTGAAACCCAACTTGAAAAAACTTCAGACTCTTACAGGAAGCTCCTCTGTAAAGTGTACTCATTGTGGTCTGCCCTAAGGCCAGAGAGATTCAGCAGGCAGGGTGTCTTCAAAACCTTCTTTCATGAGCAGTCAGGGAACAATTTAGACTTAACAAGGGCTGGAGTCCTAACTACGAACAACCCAGTTCTAACTAGTATATTCCAGAAGAGAGCGAGTCCCACTTATGACCAAAGCCTATTTCTTAAAGAGACAGGTTCTATATACTACATCCCCCCTTCTTTACATGAGCATCCTCTAGTGTGACAAGTCCCCAAATGAAATATCTATTGCAGATTTGGGGTCAGAGGTTCAAGCACACACTTCTCCTGCAGGGAGGAGCACTTTTCACTTCTGCATAACAAAATCAGCATATTTTCATGGGGGGACTGACTGTTCCTGGTCTGGGTGAATGTTTGTTGCAGATTTGTTGACAGTTACGGAGGCTTTGCAGACTGAACAGCATCCCCGAGCATCAACTCAAAGTCTTGTGCTGGAGTAACCCCTGGGGGCTTAACAGGAATCAAGATGGTGCTCGGACATCAAGGTGCTACCTTTTCCAGGGAAGAGTCCTGTGGGAACAGGTTGTGGTATACCCAAATCTGTGTGGGGCATCAATGCATGAATCTTATGCAAGTGTCTCCTGTTCCTTCTGAAGGTTTTCCTGAAGATAATGAGGACTGGACTGTGTCAAGATGATACCTCATTCCTTGGTGAATTTCTGCATAACTTGACTTGCAAAAGTAACATGATTGGAGACCATTTCCATGGGAATGCTGTGACGTGCAAAGAGAGACTTCAGCTTGGCAACAACAGAAGAGGCTGTTTTATCTGGAAGCAAAAATACTTCAGGGTACTTAGAATAATAATTGGTTACCAAAAGGTAAGAGTGGCTTTGAAGTTAAAAAATGTCAACTGCCACCTTGAACCAAGGAGGGTCAGGAATTGTATGTGGTAGCATGGAATCTCTGTGATTGGCAGGTTGCAGGGAGAGACATTGTCGGCAGCTGGCAACCTAGATTGATATGGGCATTCATGTTGGGACAGTACATGAGAGGTTTAGTGCCCTGGATTCCTTGATGTGGTTAGGGCAAGTGTCTCAGGCTTGGGGTATGACTATCTTAGACCAATTATTAACAAGTCATTTTCAACACAAATCTGGTCCTTAAGAGGCCAGTTTTGGTTTGACTTGTTTCTTCTTAAAGGGCCACCCATTTAGGTGTTGAGCTTTGAGGCTCCATAGGACAGGGTCAGTGCTGGTGGACTATCACAACTGGTGCAGCAAATGATTGCTGACTGGATCCATTTGTGTAATTGCATGAATTACTTTTTCACCTAGGAGAACATCTACATCTTCCTTGGGGGTGGTTGGGGGTGGCCCTAGACAATGTGCCAGCAATAAACATGGCCTTGCCTTTTGTGCAGACAATTCTTATGTCATGCCATTGTAGTTGCAGGAGCAGTCTCTGTAGCCTGGCAGGAGTCTTGCCAGTGGGCTTACTGAAGATTGCTTCCAGTAGCTTCTGATCTTACTGGACCACTGCTGATACACCAAACACATTGATGAAACTTCCCCATGGCGAACACAATGGTCAGAAGCTCTTTTTCAATCTGCACATAATTTGTTCAACCTGTGTAAGCGCTCAAGAGGCATAGGCTGCATCTTTTGGCGCAGGCAGGCATTTTGGAGCAGATACTGTCTTTGGCAGTATCAGCCTGGACTACCAGCTGCTCTGGCAGATCAAAGAATCTGAGCACAGGAGCTGTGGTAACTGCTGTCTTAAGAGCATCCAGTGCATCTTGCTGAACTGGGCCCCACTGTCAGGCTATCTCCTTCTGCAGGAGCACACATAGAGGTGCTGTCAGAGCTGATTCATTAGGGGTGTACCTGGAAAGATACTGTACGATACCCAAGAGATGCTGTACACCCTTTCTATCTGTTGGTGGGGACATCTGAGTTATGTCCTATATTTTGGCATCATCAGGTTGAAAACCATTTTTAAAAATGATGTGCCCTATGTACTTGACTTTGTCAACCATGAATGGAACTTCTTTGGGGTTGAACTTCACACCTTTCTGGCTAGCCCTCTTCAGGACTTGTTCAAGGATCTGATGGTGTTCTGCTTCTGTGGAGGCAGTAATGATCATATCAGCTGATGTGTACACCCAGGATGTCATAGAAGTACTCAAGATTATTTTGCTGGAAAACATCACTGGCTGATTTGATGTCGAAAGACATCCTATTGAAATGGTAATGACCATTTTTGGCCATCCAGGCTTCGTTGCACACCTTCAATGGTAGGGATGAGAAAGTGTTGCCACCAGATGGCTTTGTTTAGGGCTCTGGGGTCTAGGCAAAGGTGAAGTGATCCATTCTTGTTTTGAGTAATGACAAGGCTATTAACCCATGCAGTTGGCTTTATCAGCATATAGATGACTTTCTTTTTTTCCCAGCCAGTCAAGGGTTTCCTTGAGTGCAAGTAGTGTAGCATAGGGAATTTTGTAACAGCTGTGTATCATCAGTGATATCTCAGGATCTACATGGATATGGTAAGTGCCCGGGAACAGCCCAAGACCTTAAAAGACATCTGCATATGTGGCAAAAGATCATGTTTAGAAGCCAAGGTGGGCAGTGACATACTATAGAGTTTCCTAAGAAGGTCTATGGCCATGCAGGCTAGTTTGTGAAGCCGAGGTGGCTCATGGTCTTCTGTGATATAGAAGGTTAATGTGGCTGTTCAAGAGCCAACCTTGCTGGGTGATGTGTTGCTTTTGGCCTGACTTTGGACCCTCCAAAAGCAACAAGAATGATATTTGCTGGGGTAGAGACTATGGCCTACTACGCATGCACAGCTTACTGAAGATTTTTTGAGCAATAAGCCTTTAAGTTTGACTTTGGATTCTGTTCCCACCTAATGCATCATTCCTTTTCCTATAGTGTATTCATTCTGCAGCTACAAAAAAAAATGCAGTTTTTCTAAATCGGGGTGGAACATCACTTGTGACATGTGAGGGGTGGCATCCAAAGTTTTTAAATTTAAATCAGGTGGCAGGAAAGAGCAACCTGGCCAGGAGTCATTTGCTGTTGTTTTTTTATAGTGAGCTTGGCTCATGCCACTTGTAAAAATAATTAAATCTAAAACAGTGAAAGACACACCAATGAATGATGGAAGGTACAGAGTGGGCAGGATGACCTGGATGTGGGAATGGCCTACAAGGGGCAGGGAAAGGGCAGGGGGAGATCTGGGGGAATCTGTATGCCTTTGAATTACCTATGTCTTGGAAGTGAAGCAAGGAAAAAACAAGCACAAAAGCACTTTCAGAAAACTCAGGGAAACAGCAAATGGAAAACAAACTGAGCACTGAAGGGAGAAAAAACAATGCAGAACAAAAAAAGAAAACCCGGAGGACATGCATGATGAAAGCGAGGCAAAATACCCATGCATAATAGGCCTATGCATTCAGCTAAGGTATTTGGATGAGCACCACTAACCAGCTTGCAAGATACAGGAACACCTGCTATGCTAATGGTGGAAAACCATGGCTCAGAACTCTGAGATTCTCCCCTAGGCACAGGTGCTATACTCACTCTCATGAACATGGAGTTTGAACTCTTCTCTCTCTGGGTGAGGGTCTGTTTGCTCCTACATGCCTTTGCAAAATGATTCTGTGCTCCACATTTGTAGCAAGTAGTTCCAAAAGCAGGGTGGGCATTGGGTTTGTGACTGCAGCCACACCGCTTGCAAGAGGGTCGCTGTGCAAACAAGCTACCTCTTGAGGCTGAAGTGTTGCTTGGAAACTTAGTTATTTTCTGTCTTGCCCGCCTTTGCATTTGTTTCAGTGCTATGACATGCAAAGCCACTGGAGCATCTGCAGCCATTACTAGGGCTTGTGTATGAGTTAAGGTTTGAGCTCTGCAAATGTCAATTCTTTTTGCAAGGGTGAGATCAGCATGTTCCAGCAACTTCTCCTTTAGCTTATTATTAGTAATGCTAATTTTGTCCCTAATCATAATGTCCTCCACTGCTCAGAATTCACAGTCTTGAGCTTTGCACCTCAGTTGTGTGCAGTGTTCCCTCTAAGCTGAGTTAGTGTGAGCTAGCTCACAGTTTTTTAGCCTCCGGCTCACACATTTTTATCTTTGCTCAGGAAGGATGGCTCCAAAGCAAACTGATTTATGCAGTAGCCAGATCGCTCGCTTACTACTTTAATGCTGGTAGCTCACAAAGTAGAATTTTCGCTCACAGGGCTCCGTAGCTTAGAGGGAGCATTGGTTGTGTGACAAAACTATTAATGCCTTCTGCTACACTGAACATGAACTACCCAAACTGGTAACATTCAAAAACAAGGCTTTTTCTGGACTCACAATAATTTTTAAAGGCTGTTAGGACTTCTTCCAGGGCTTTCCTGGCTGGATCTGCAAACACATTCTGCATATTATTGTACATTTCCAAGTATTTATCACCAATGCAGTGCATTGGACTGCAATCTTATACTCTTCTGGTTTATTTATTGCACTGGGTACTGTGAGGTAAAGACAAAGCTTCCCCCCCCCCCATTGCCAGTCAAGACCAGCTCAGACTGAAGCATCACTTCTGCATGACATCATCATGCTGGGGGACATCATGTGTGGTGATATTGCCCTGCCCCCACACTCCTGGAGAGCTCCCTCCCACCACCACCCCGCCAGGAAACAAAGAGAACCAGGCAACTCTGTTCTGACATCATGTGGTGTTTGGCTCCTCTGTAAAGTGTACTCCATGTGTAGGTTGGTAAATGGCCTGCCCTAAGGCCAGAGAGATGCAGCAGGCAGGGTGTCTTCAAAACCTCTTTACTGTGCAGAATAGGGATATGCATCCAGCTTTCCTGAACCAAAAACAAAACAAAACACTGAATAAATACCTTATCGGTATTTAAATCGGTATATAAATACCTTATTGGTATTTATCGGTATTTTTAAAGCCGAATGCAAATTCAGGAAACTTTTCGGCTTCTGAATACAGTTTCCTGAATTTATTCAGCTTCTTCGGCTTTCGGGTAGCTGAATGATCCCCCATGGCTTCTCTAGTCAATTTGCCTTTCTTTCCTTCCTTGATGTCTTCTGTTTTTTCTCCCCCCCCCTTTAGCTTCTCTGCAGTGGCGGAGTGGCTCAGGGAGGGAAGGAGGCATGTTTCCATGCCTGCCCTCTGCTTCTCCAGCCAAGTGGCTGGGGGGAGGGGACTGGGGAAGCAAAGGGCAGGCATGGAAACATGCCGGGGCTCCCTGCCTTCCCTTTGTCACTACCCTGGGTCAGCTAGAGAAGGGAAGGCAGAGAGAGGAGGTTTTCCCTTGTCATTTTCAGCTGGCCAGTCTGCTGTTAGGTTTAAATGGCTTAAACCTAACAGCTAACTGGGGGGAGGGGGAGTGAAATTGACAAGGAAAGCTGCAGGGGCTTCCAGAGGGAAAGAAGGCATTTTTACATGCCTCCCTTCCCTCCTGTCAGGTATATCAGACCTGAATATATATGCAGGAATACCAAATATTTCCCCAGTCCTAATACTTTACCGGTATTGGACTGGGGATATTGGGCATTTACTGATATTTTTCGGGTCTGATATACCAAAGCTGAAAAATACTGACTTCTTTTTTTTCCCCACACCCCCTAGTGCAGAACAGAAAGGCAGGGAACAACTTAGACTTAACGATGGCTGGAGCCCTAACAACAACCCAATTCTAACTAGTATATTCCAGAAGATACACCCAGGGGTCTTGTTGTAGAAAAAGAGCTGCCGGAGCTCATTAGCATAACTCATTAGCATAACTTATTTGCATATGCCACGCCCCCTGACATCACCGGAAGTGACAGAAGGCCACACCCCCCTGACATCACCGGAAGTGTGTCAGAAGGCCCGGCTACTTACCCTCCTGCTTCATCCTCATTCCCAAACGGAATGAGGATCGAAGCAGAGGGCGGGGTAAAGAAGGGGGCGGGGCTTCACCACGTGACCGCCCCGCCCCCTAGAGGTTCTCTTCCGGAGCTCCGTACCTGAGAGCTCCCCCCCGACTAGAGCCCTGGATACACCCATTCATATGAAGGGAAGAAGTTCCACTTAGGACCTTTAAATGACTGGTTGTTGGTGCGGGGAAAAATGGTCTCAAATAATTCAAAATAACGAAAGGAAAGAAAGTGAGCCCATTAAGTGAGAGCAAATTATCCCATTCACTGTGATGACTGGTTGGTATTTGGGGCAGGAAGGTTTCTTTTCCCTAGGAAAGGTTATCTTGAAACATATGCTAAATGCTGTACTCTTCTCTACCTGCAGTGCCTAACCTCTCTTGAGTGATGGATGGTACCTCAGAAAGGATCTTGTGGCCATGGAGTGTGCTGTAGGCTGATAAGCCTGGCTTTTTCCTCTTTGCTGTCAGGACTCACTTGGGACTGTAACATACATGCTCATGTTAAACTTTTGTTTCTCTTTATGGTAGGGAAGATAAAACTCCAGGCATACAGCAAAGATGGAGCACTAAATTATTTTGACAAGGCAGCAATTACTTTCCCAGAATGCCACTCATGTGCAGAAAAGGAGAGTGTACAAGAAGGACAGTGAAGGTAGACCATGCTGGATTCCAGAAAAGTTTCTAGAATGCTGAAAAGTGGCAGCCACAGCAAGTTCTGTTTACTAGGTGATTTGGGAAGAGAGCCCAAAAGCTACATGTTGCATCATCATCATCCTAATCTTGCTTAGCCCAAAGATTCCAAGTGTCTGCCAGAATTAAAGGCAAAGAACCTCTCAGGCCTTTCATGATCTTTCTAAGAACACCAAAGGCAGTGGCGGATCCCTTTCATGATCTTTCTAAGAACACCAAAGAACTGTTCAGGACCTTTCTGAGATCTTGACAATCAGATCATTTGAATTAATAGTACACCCATTATCAAGGTGTCCGCTCTGTAATAAAACCACTCCATGATTAGCTCTGTCTAGAAGGAGTCATAGTAATAAACAGCCACAGCAGCCACTTGCTTCAGAGTTTTCCTGTCAGATACGTTTTAAGTAAATAAATAATAATGGTAACCTGGATCTATGAAGGTATCGGGGGGGGGGGGGGGTCGGAGATCCCAAACTCAAAATGATGCTCACTCCTCCAAGACCAAGGAGAATTAAATTCCTTATAGGCTCCCCTGGTGTGGAAGTATATTATTACATTAATAAAAGGACCAGGCAGTAGGTAATGCGGAAGACCTCTGCCTGATACCCCAGAGAGCCACTGCCAGTCTGAGTAGACAATATTGACCTTGATAGACTGATGGTCTGATTCAGTATACAACAGCTTCATATGTATTCTGGCATCCTTCTTCATCCCTACAGCATAGGCAACTCCCATGTTTTCAGCTCCCAACCACAATCTTTAATTAGCACGTTTTACTTCCCTCTTTTTTCTCTTCTGAGGAATGTCACCCTGCTGTCAGTAAGGAGGCATGCTTATTTCCAGCATGACTCAGCTGAGTAGGGGTTCACATCACAGCTTATTAGTGAATCTCATGGCTGCCACCCCCTCGCAACAACCCTGTGAGGCAGATTAGTCTGAAAGAGTAGCCTTTTTAGTCATTACATTTGACCACACATATGATCACATATCATATAATCCTTTCAATATGTGCAATTGCCTTTTTTCTTTCTGAAAGGGGCAACACATGTATGTTCCAGCTTCAAAACACATGTACCAGAATTCATGAGTGTTCTCTGTTGACATATTAATTAACACAGCAGAGGTGCATGTGCTGCCTCCAGTAAGCATTAACTGTAGGTAATAGTATCTTTAAGAGCAGTTGCCCCTGGGAATTGTAGTCCTCAGTTAAGGTGTCCCAAAAGCTTCCCTCTGACTGGCTCCAGTGCACAACCTGATTAAAGTATAGATAAAGGTTTATTCAGGAGCTAACATACTTGATAGTGAAGAGGAGAGACAGAGATAGTGTCCTAACTAGGCCACTAGCTGAGAGAGAGAGAGAGAGAAAGTGTGGAACTTTCAAGAGGAAAGGGGATATTGCTCTAAGAGCAGCAATCTGGAGACAGACAAGGAATGACACTTAACATGAGAGAAGGTGCTGACCTCACTATGCTATCTAATTGTCTTCTTGCTGCCCCCTGCAGGGTCTTCTCCTCTTCTTTGTACACCAGATATTGCCTATTCCAATATTCTCCCCATATGCAAGGCCAAGCATAATGACTGAAAAGGGATACAGTAATTGGCTCAGGTTCACTCAGTAAACTTTATAGATGAATGAAGGTTAGAATGAGGGTCTCCAACGCTCTATTCACTATGCCACGACTGAGCTAACTTATGGTGACAAGGGCTTCAACCTCTGTGGCAGAAGTGATCAAGAGCACTCCATCGCAGCTAATTAGAGGATGTCACTGAAAAGAGGCACTGAAACAAAGACAATTGTTGTTGAGGGTTTGCTTAGCACAATTTCGGGAGTCATATTTCCAACATTTTTTGTTGCCAAGAGCAAAACTTTCTTTCATCACACCAGAGCAAATGTTAATACAAAAAGACTTTTCAGGCCTTTACTCAGTAATGTCAATGGAGCTTCACTATGCTTGTGTGATAGGAAAGGCAAACTGCCTTTAGAATAGAACGCAGTTTTATTAGCTATGAGCCAAAGGCCAAAACAAAATGAAATCTCCAGCTTACAAGACATAAGTTATACTATGTGCTAAATGACATAAAAGCAACACGGAAACAAAATACTGGAACATTTGCAATAGAAATGAGTCAACATTGTAAGATATAATGAACTAGAGGCTACACAGAAGGGAAATAACCAACAAGGATTTTATGTTAACCACAGTAGAAAACAGTAAGAGTCTAGTAGCAACTTAAATACGAACAAAATTTGTAGTAGGGTATGATATTTTGTGAGTCATTGCTCAGTGTGAGTCAGTGACTCACGAAAGCTCATCCTCTACCATAAATTTTGTTCATCTTTAAGATGCTACTGGACTCTTTCTCTTTTCTGCTCCTACAGACAGACAAACACGGCTACCCATCTTTATCTATGTTAACCACAGAAGGTAAATCAGGAGGAAACCTTGAACTGAAATTGCTAAGAGGCTGAATTCCAGCATTTCCTAGAATGGCAAGGGCCAATACACAACACAAGGAGCACCATTTTTAGAGGTGCTAAGGAAGCACTGCGAAGTTACTCTATTTACTAGGACTTTTCATGGGTGTCAGCTGTGTGCATTTTTAGGGGAAAGAGGAGGTTATGCTGCGTTTTACTGTATTTTGTATTTTTATTTGAATTTGTAAGCCTCCTGGAGCTATAGGAAAGGCAGGATTGTAATACATAAACACACAAACAAATGATCTTTACAGAAATGGCAGATATGCAAAAAATGGTACTAGTGGAAGAACACATACACTATTGCCTGAGTGCCAATAAGTCTTTTTTACCCATTTTCTCATATTTCACTTATATATAAAGCTCATTTCGTGTGAGACTAGCCTGAACGTTCCACACAACTCCCTAGCCATTGGGTCCATGACCTATCGCTCAGTGGGGGGGGGGGCAATCCCATGCCTGGATTGCCTCTTTCCATAGCCTTGGCCCCGCCCACAAAACTGCCAAGCGGCCTCTCACCCTCAGTCTGCACAGGGCGCAAGGCGGGATGGACGCTCCATCGCTGGGACATGAGCGAGCCAGGGGGCCAGTGGTGCCCCATTCCCTCCCCCTGCCACCATGGCGTGGGGGGGGAGCCAGGGACCTCAGGACAATCCTCCCACCACCACATGAGACCTCCAACCGTCCCATCTCACCTTTCCCTGCTCTGCCGCGAGGACACTGACTCGCGGCCATGTCCCAGCCAGGTGGGGTCTGAACAGCCCCCACTTCACTCACCTCTCTTCTGGCAACCCCCCTGATCACCACCGACCCGTCTCTGCCCACCCCATGCCCCCGTCTTCTGCGGCCACTCGGCAGCCTCCCAGAGGGCCGGGTAGCGTAGGGCCTCTCCACCAGTGGTGCGCTGGGCGCCTTCACCTGCCGATGCCTCCAGCAGCCAGGGGGAGTCTGGCCACCCAACTTGGCCCACCAATGACTCCATCCTGCCGTGGGGGGGCCGCGCCCAGCCTCCTCCACTCACAGGGGCCTTGAGTGCTCTGGCCACATGGGCCGCCAGCCGCCCCATTGTGGGAGGGCCGCGGCTGGTTGCCTTGCCCTGCCATGGCCTTGGGCCAATGGCTGCACCATGCACCTTCACCCCCTCACTGCTCAGCTGCCCTGGGTGGGCAGCTGCCCACCATCCTGCTAGCGCCCGCTGTCTCCTGCTACAGTGGGCCTTCTTCCTAGTTGTTTATAAGGCAGGAAAGGGGGGCTATTTAAGAGGGGGGAGGTTTGTTAGATTCTTGCCATAGCTTATGAAGATGCAAAGGTTCCATGATGATAAAGGGAAGGGTTTGTAAAAAGGGATGGGCACAAACTGGGAAAATGTGGTTTGGTTCTGTTTGTGGTTCCTGGCATGCCCAGTTCACAGACCATGAACCATCACAAACTTTTAAGAGCCAAATGAACTGGTTCGGTTTATGAGGTTCATGGCCCAGTAAAACAGTCCCCTGGCATGCTAGGGACACCAAACACACAGGAGATCTTGAGATGACTCTCCTCTACCAACCCTCCAAGTTTGGTGAGGTCTGGATCTATGAGGTCTGAGTTACGGACCCCCAGTAGGTGCCCCCAGGAATGTGCTTCCTGTGGGAAATGACAGCTGACGTGGTCATTTTGACAGGTGCAGGTTCAGGAGGTTCAGGAGTGTGTAGAACAGATTCTGTGCAAGCTAGAGACACGAAACTCACAGGGGATCTCTAATTGACTCTCCTCTGCCTGCTTGCCAAGTTTGGTGAGGATTGGATTTACAGGATCTGAGTTACAGCCCCCCCCAAAGAGATGCCCCATCCACCATTGTTTCCAGTTGAGGGGGAAAACAGCAAAAAAGCAAGGGCAATAGAACCCCAGCAGAACAGAATCAAAGTCCCAGAGAATCTTTGCAGTAGAAACTGAAGGTGGGGCACATTTTTGCAAGCCCAGCAGAACCAGTGCAATGTGCCCAGCACAGCCAGTGCCACTGTGGGAGTGCAAAACCAATAGGACCAAGATCAAACCAGAGAATCTCTACAGTAAAAACTGAAGGGGGGGCATTTTTTGCAAGCCCAGCAGAAACAGTGCAATATACTAGTGCCCAGCAGAACCCAGTGCCATTGTGGCAATAGCAGCTCAGCAGGACTGATGTCAAGCACAGAATCACAATCCAGTGGGGGGGATTTTGCAGTTCTGTTCAAGAAAGGAATGCTACAAAGGGGGGGGCGTCTTGAAACTAACATGACTAGTTTGAAACTAACAGTGTTTCCAAGGCTGAAGAATTACACACACACACATGTTGTTTTGAAGTTTGGTAAACATTTTGGACGAAGGGAGACTGTCTGGAGAGGTATCCATTCATGAACTGGCACGAACCTCTACAAACAGCTTGAAAGTTCATGGAAAATTGGTGTCAGTTGACCTGCCACAAACTTTGCGAACCACGAACCGACCACAATTCATCACAAACGTTAGTTTGTGAGCCATTTCATACCCATCCCTATGTGTAAAAGAATGACTCATGGATGGACTGTTTAGTTGTTTCCTGGCACTTCTAGTTTATGTCTCTCCAGCAGAAATTATGATGCAACAATAGTTTCTGTCTAACACAAACCAAATTGCACTATATGGCAAGGTTTATGTGACACTACTAGTTGTACAGAGGAAGGAACTGCTGCAGGAACACCTTTTCCCATGCTGGCAGTAGTGTCACATGACCTGCCCAAATTCACTGTTCTGTGCAGCAAGAAATGATACTGGAGCTGTCTTTTCTATTATACCCTACTGTTATCATAAGGAACTCTTTCTTAGAAGAAGGTTCAATGGAAATCAGTCATAATTTTCCAGTCAATATGTTTAGGCCATAGATACCATAAATATACTAGTACTCAATCAAGACTGTGTGTTGCCAGATAATGAAAATGAAGCTCAAATACTTTGGTCACCAAATGAGAAGGGAGCACTCACTGGAGAAGACCCTGATGCTGGGAAAGATTGACGGTCAAAGAAGACGGGGACGGCAAAGGATGAGATGGTTAGACAGTGTCATCGATGCAACGAACATGAAATTGAGCAAACGTCAGAGGACGGCAGAAGACAGGAGGGCCTGGCGGGAGCTGGTCCATGGGGTCGCGAAGAGTCGGACTCGACTGTGCGACTGAACAACAACAAATTTATTTTATTAAAACATTTATACTCTGCCTTTCCTTGTTGTTCAAGGCTTACAATAATATTTTTGCAATCCAATTAAAACCAGAATAAATTACCCAAATCCCCCCCTTAAAAGATGCCTGCCATTCCTACCCCTCAAATGCCCTGGCAAACAGGCAAACTTTGCAGAATCTCCTGAAGATCTCCAAGGAGGTGCTCCTTCAGGGACCCCATTCCACAGCCACGATGGCGAAGGCCCAGGCTGTAGTCAATGCCAGATGGGACACCCTAGGTGGTGTGATAGCCAACAAATGTCTGTGTGAAGACTGTAGTTGGCACAGAGAGATATATAGAAAGAGATGATCCTTCAAATATGTTGGTCCCATGTCATAAAGGGCTTTAAGGATCATAACCAGCACCTTGAATTGAACTTGGAAACAGGCAGGTAACTGATGTAGCTATTTCAAAATGGGCAACATAAGTTCCCAGTGGTTAGCACCTGACAATAGCTGGGCTGTTGCATTCTGGACCAGTTGTCATTTCCAGGTTGTCTTCAAGGGCAAACCCACAAAAAACAAGTTGCAGTAATCCAACCATGAGGTTACGGAAGCATGGATTAGCATGGGCAGATCAGCTGAGTCCCCCAGAACCAATGTCCTGCCCTTGAGGAACTGAGGAGTGGGAGAAAAAATGGCCTCCACATAGTTATGCTGTAAAAATTTCCTGTAGCCTCTGTGGTAAAGACCATGAGGGAGACAGCCTAGAGAGTCACCCAGATGTGCCATCCATCTTCCCCAAATTCCAACTTCCCTAGGCACCACCCCCACAGACCTCCCTGCATTTGCCAAGGCAGTGCTGGGAATCCTGGTTGTCACTCTTTGAATTTGCATCCCGTTTATTTTAGCAGTGTGTGTGTTATATATCTGTATATATCTCCAGTCACATTAGTGTCAGCCTCTGTGGTGTGAAAGTGTACAATTTCTTTCTCACGTCCATCCAGTGCTCTCAGTGCTGTCCTGAAAGCTCTTGATATTTCCAGCTGGAGTTAGTATAATCCAGCCTCCCAACTAAAACAAGAATCAGCTGCTTTTGGACTGGTTTTGCCTAGAAACCTTTCTTATATAGTTGTTGAGTCCCTCCTGATAAACGCATCTCCAGCAAAAAGTCTTACAAGCTGCATGTGTGTGCTTTGTGGGTGCATAGACCCTGTGATAGGCAGTGAAACAGCCAAAGGCCAAACTGCTTGAGGTGTTTTTTGCCATAGAAATGTACAATAGAAAGTGTTTTTCTCATTAGTCTTATCATCCCTGGTGAAGCATTCCTGTTAATCCCTGCCTCCTGCTGATTCTTTGGGCCCTTCCGGCAGCCATTTCCAATGGTCGTGGATTAATAATATACAGAAGTAGAAAAGAAATAAGAGAAAAGCGAATAACAGGACACTGAACGTAACAAAGAAGAAGCTTCAAAGTTTCAAGGAAAACTGAAAAGCTTTCCCAGAAAAAGAATATTTTCTAGGTGAATGTATCCCCTTCCAAAAGCACAATAGAAAAATAAGGATTTTCTGTTACCTCTACAGATTGTCATTTTCAGAGACAAAAGTGGAGAACATGGCTAAGTAAAAGCTTAAATATGTTTCAGATGTGATTAAATGAAGGGCCTGAGGTACTGCAATCATTAAAGATCCCATGGCACTTTTAAATTGTAGCAGGCTCTCATCCTGAGAGTATAAAGCCAAGTTCTGATTCGATCATGTTGTTGTTGTTGACCAAATTCCTAACAGACATTTCCATCAGATCAGAATTTACCCACAAAAAGGTGTTGCTTGTATCTGTTTCTAAAGGAGGATTATCAGTAGATGCAGATTCTTTTGAAATCTATGGGAGCTTTTTCCAAGCAATTAATGTTTTAGCTGAACATAGATTCAGATGGGTAGCCATGTTGGTCTGAAGCAACAAAACAAAGTTTGAGTCCAGTGGCACCTTTAAGATGAACAAAGTTTAATTTTGATTATAAACGTTTGTGTGCATGGATACTTCTTGAGATACATTGAAACAGACTTCACCAACCATGACATATGGGGAGGGGGTGTTAGTTGCCAGGAAGGGCTAATTAGAGTCAAGATGCATAAGTAAGGCTGCGGTCAGATGTGCCTTTAGATCTGACTTAGCTGTGAATGCCTGATGGATCTAAAGTGCATGATCAGATGGCAACATCTGGGAAAGGTCCCACAGTCATTGGCACCCCGTGCTACCCCGCCACAGAAACAGAGTTAAAAGACACTGGGGAAAGTCTAGTCTTAACTGGTTCTGACAGGCCACGGACAGACTTTCCACTCTGATTGTGCAAGCACACCCTCAAGCCATCGGGATGGTCTGCCCATTCCATCCCAACTCGGCACCATTGGTATGCGTATAACTGCATAATAATTCCGTAGGATAGGGGAAGTTAGAAAGTGGAGAGTTGGTTCTTGGAAGCGGAGATGCACATGCACAAAAACCCTCCATGGAGAACTCTCTGTGCAGGGGTTTGAGTCCTTGTTTATGCGCATGTACAAAAAATGCAAAAAAAACCACTCGCCCAAATGTGCTGTCTGATCACGCAGCAATGGGCTGAGCCCTCAGCGAAATGGGATGTGTGATTGCGCGACACCATGTCAAATTTCAACAGAGGTAATAGGAGTGCTTCCCAATCATGCCAAATGGCACCTCTGACCACAGCCTAAGATTGGATTAAAGCAGTTGGTAAGAACTGTGAATACCAGCAAATTAGCATACAGATAATTAAAGAGTTAAACAGATGCTAGAACTGAGTGACTTTGCATATATAGTGAGATAATAACCAAATATCTCTGTTAAGCCCTGGGGTTTCCATTGTCCTGAGTGTTGTAATAACTTGTAATTCAGCAGTCTTCCATTCCCATCTGTTTCTGAAGTTCCTTTGCAATAAAACAGCTACTTTGAGGTCCCCCACTGAGTGTCCTGGGAGGTTGAAATGTTCTACTACAGGTTTCTCTATTTTGTGCTTCTTGATATCAGATTTGCTTCCATTTATCCTTAGGCATAGGGTTTGACCTGTTTGCCCTATGTAGAGAACTGAAGGGCATTGTTGGCATTTAATGGCATATACAGTATTAGAAGATGAGCAAGTGAATGAGCCTGAGATGATGTCGTTGACGTTGTTAGGTCCAGTGATTGTGTTGTCTAGGTGTATGTGGCAGCAAAGTTGGCATCTGGGTTTGTTGCAAGCTCCAGAACCAGTGTCCATGTTCAAATCAAATGTTGTAATACTGTAGGTGAGGAGTTGTTAAGGCTGTCTGTGAGCAAGAAAAGGTTTGCCCCCAGTATTTGTGAAAGAGAACTGTCATCATCCAGTAGAAGCTGTAAGTCGCTGATGATGCATTGAACTGTTTTGAGTTGAGAGCTGTATGCGGCCACTAGTGATGTTCTGTTATTGTCTCTTTTGGGCCTGTCTTGCAACAGGCTTTTTCTGGTTACCTGTTTCTTGACTTCATCAGGTGGGTATTTTAGTTCTTAAAAGGTTTGTTGTAGATCCCTCACCTAAGAATCTCTTTCTGTAGGATTGGAACAGATGTGGCTATAGCATAGGGCCTGGCTGTATGAAATGGATTGTTTGTTATGTTTAGGATGGTAGCTGGGATCATGTAGATAGGTTTGTCAGTCAGTAGGTTTCTGGTATAAGATGGTTTCTATGCGTCCGTTGTGTGTTTTTACAGTCGTGTCCAGAAATTTTATTTCTTGCATAGGTTGGTTCATTGTCAGGTTGATGGTGGGGTGAAAGTTGTTGAATGCCTGGTGGAATATGTCCAGGCAGGCCCATAGCCAGTGGAGCGGGGGGCTGTGGGTGGCACACTCTATCGAATCTTCAATGCCCCCACCCCAATCTTCCCCTTTAAGTCACCCCCACCACCCTCTTTGCATGGATTGCTGTTTCCCCCACTGCCTTTGGATTCCCACCCGAGAGCTCTCAGAGAGCTGACAGAGTTAGTTTCATTTTCCCACCACAGGGATGTTTCCCTTCCTGCAACTGTACTCTCTGATGGCGCACAATCAATGGTGAGTGTGGCAAAAAAAAAGAGTTGCTACAAAAAGGGTCCGGCTAGAAGGCAGACCTCAGCACGGAAATGCCTCCTTTGCACTCCTTTGGCTGGAATTTGCAGGCACCTCAGAGGGAAGGGAGGGACACTGAGGTCTGGCACGGGGGGTGTCACTGGGACTGGGAAGAGGCTTCCCTGCCGGGGGGAAGGAGAGGTCAGCGGTCTTCAGTGAATATGGGTACACTGCAAGGAGACTGCAAAGCTTCTCCCAAAGAGAAGAAAATAGTTCAGGAAAACTTGGAAGGTGGAGGAGCTCAGCAGAACCGGCTTGCCACCCAGCTTTGCTCCTTGCAGGCACTTCAGGGGCTGCTGGTGCAACTGTTGTGTGTTTCCTCCCACCTGCCACCAACTTGCCTCTCCTCCAAGCACTGCAGTGAGCCCGGGAAGTTCTGGCTCATGGGGGCATTGTGGGCATGGAGTGCCCAGTCGACATCTCCCCCCATTCTCCGGCAGCCTTCCTCACTCCTGTGTCTTTCCTGGCAACATGGCTCCCTCCTCCCCAAAATTGTGAGGGTGCTGCCACCAACCCCAAACACTAGTGTGAAGTTTCCCATGGGAGGATGAGCAAGTTACTCTGCTGTTGCAGGTATGCTGGGATGAAGCAAAACCTTTTGCAGG
This sequence comes from Gekko japonicus, assembly GCF_001447785.1. Lineage (NCBI taxonomy): Eukaryota > Metazoa > Chordata > Lepidosauria > Squamata > Gekkonidae > Gekko > Gekko japonicus. The sequence continues at coordinate 58,868 of NW_015165891.1, forward strand.
ATCCATGGCAAAGCTACAGAGACAGCCTGTGGCAGGGCAGCGGGGGAGGATCTTGCCACTTTAATTTAATTTAATTTAATTGTGGGGGGCCCAGCACCCCGGTGCCCCTTCTTGAAAAAATCCTGGCTACAGAGCTGTGTCCAGGGCTTCGTTACCATGTTTCCAGACAATAAAGATGTCATCAACATGTAGCAGGTATAAGAGAGATGTGAATGGGTAGGAGTTTAGGAAGCATTGCTCCAAGTCATCCATAAAGATGTTAGCACACTGTGGGGCCAGATGGGTGCCAATGGCTGTACCATTGATCTGAAGGAACAATTTGTCATCAAATTTGAAGTGATTGTGAACATGGTATTTTTAAAAAGCTGTGTAATTTCCTGGGCAAGTTCTAGGCATTTCAACCTGAAAAGTCAAATAGTGATCTTATGTCCTCGCAGGATCTTCTTCATTTTACCATTTACAGAAGGTGCATTTTAAGCCACTTCCTGCTATGGCACTGCCCCCCCCCCTACTGCTGACCATTTATATAATGTTTCATATTTATTGCATCAGTCTGTCAAGTTTTCTTGGGCAGGACAGCTAATCCACTGAACCTCCTATAACCTATTTTACTTTACAGCTATGTGAGATACTTCAGTCTTATGATTACTGGGTTGCTGTACCGTTTCCCAGGCTCCCATGGTATCCATGCTCAGTTTATGTTGAAACCACAGTAATTTATGCAACAGATCAGTATAACCGCAGGCAATGGATGAGATTCTGGGTACCAGCAAAGCTGTTACCACATGCATTCTTTACATATATTTACACATTGGACTATCTAACTTCAGTTTGGGTCACTCTCACAGAACCAGAACTAATTGGGGGGAATTAAGCACAGTGTCGGGGGGAGACCTCTTCCTGCTTCCACAGACTGTCCATCTTGGAAAACCGGAACAATCACCAATTAAGAGGAAACAGAACAAGTGATTTAGGGATCTTTACCTGGATAGTGGGCAAGCAAAGCTCAACATCATTCTAATAGGCTACCAGCAACCATAAAACAAGGCAAGGTTCCAAAGCAAGGTTTAGAGTTTATTTAGGGGGATGTAGGTATACAGGAATTGAAAAGGTACTATAAGAACAGTGTAATTGTGTTCAGAGGGACATGCATATGAAGAGATATATGAGACGAGAGAAAGTAAAAGAGAACCAAACCTGCCTAAGTGGGAATTCTGCAGCAGGGAATGCCCACAAGGAGAAGTGAGATGGGGGCTTTAAAGAAGGGGAAAGGAGAGTTTTTAAGAGAGAGAGAATGAACAGAGAAGTTTACCTATTTTCAGTCTGCTGAGCTAGGTGGAGTACATTATCTGATTGGATCCAGGATCCAGGGCATGGGACTAGACAGAGCTTCAGGTATCTGAAGAAGTGAGCAGTGACTCGCAAAAGCTCATACCCTTTCACAAATTTTGTTAGTCTTTATGGTGCAACTGGACTCTTGCTGTTTTGTACTGCTACAGACTTAACACAGATACCCATCTTGGTTACTTATAGTAATTAGATTTTGTACTCAGGAAGACTCGCCCTTGCCAATGAAATTACACTGATAGATCTGGCTTTGCAAGACCCCAGGGAAATTGGTAGGCATACAGATGTCTCATCGGTGAATTAGTCTCCCACCCAAAGTTTTGGCCACACATTAGCACAGCCCGAGGAACACCTTGGCCTCACCTTCTCCAAAGCAAGGCATTGTTATCTCCCAAAATGGCTGCCAAAGTGGATTTAGCCAAGGTGGAGTCACAGCAGACTGCACACATCTGGGAAGGGGGACCCTAGTAACAAAGTGGTATAATCCACATGAAGAAAGGGCATGTAAACCCCATGTAACATGGTGCTTTCTTGGGGGTCCTGCTTTCCCTGCTTGCACTTTTGCTCTACAGACGTGTCTGATAGAAGAAACAGTATGCATGAACATGAGACTCTTTTACTTTGCAACCACATTCATTCAATAAAGAATGACATCTTTACTTGCTGTACTCATTTTATGAAACCAGTATGGCAACAAGCATCACACCTTGAAGGCCTACACATTTCAAAAAGTTGTAGGCTCGCTGCCACTGTATAATGTAAAACTGACAACTGTATAATGTACAACAGCAGTCCTGGGCTAAATTCCTGAAAACCTGGCCTTGCTTGTATTATACAAACATACCTTCTATAATGCATGGAAAGAATTTCTGCAGGTAGCTGGCTCAGATCTACCTTGTTCTGCATGGAGCTTTGTCTTAGCATTCATTCAGAATCAAAACATATTGTGGCCATGGAATCATTGCCAAATTACAGCAAAGTGCTTTCTAACAAGGGGGAAAGCCTGTTAGTTGACAAGCAGCAACAAAGAAAGCTAGACTAGCTCAGCTATTTCCGAGCCACTTTCTATTGAATGGGCAGCTAATTGAAAATTATGCTTTTAAATGAAAGCCACTTTCTAATTTAGTATTGTTTAAAAGCACTTAGGGATCCTGTATCTGAAGAAATGAGCAGTGACTCGCAAAAGCTCATACCCTTTCACAAATTTTGTTAGTCTTTAAGGTGCAACTGGACTCTTGCTGTTTTGTACTGCTACAGACTTAACACAGATACCCATCTTGGTTACTTATAGTAATTAGATTTTGTACTCAGGAAGACTCGCCCTTGCCAATGAAATTACACTGATAGATCTGGCTTTGCAAGACCCCACGGAAATTGGTAGGCATACAGATGTCTCATCAGTGAATTAGTCTCCCATCCAAAGTTTTGGCCACACATTAGCACAGCCTGAGGAACACCTTGGCCTCACCTTCTCCAAAGCAAGGCATTGTTATCTCCCAAAATGGCTGCCAAAGTGGATTTAGCCAAGGTGGAGTCACAGCAGACTGCACACATCTGGGAAGGGGGACCCTAGTAACAAAGTGGTATAATCCACATGAAGAAAGGGCATGTAAACCCCATGTAACATGGTGCTTTCTTGGGGGTCCTGCTTTCCCTGCTTGCACTTTTGCTCTACAGACGTGTCTGATAGAAGAAACAGTATGCATGAACATGAGACTCTTTTACTTTGCAACCACATTCATTCAATAAAGAATGACATCTTTACTTGCTGTACTCATTTTATGAAACCAGTATGGCAACAAGCATCACACCTTGAAGGCCTACACATTTCAAAAAGTTGTAGGCTCGCTGCCACTGTATAATGTAAAACTGACAACTGTATAATGTACAACAGCAGTCCTGGGCTAAATTCCTGAAAACCTGGCCTTGCTTGTATTATACAAACATACCTTCTATAATGCATGGAAAGAATTTCTGCAGGTAGCTGGCTCAGATCTACCTTGTTCTGCATGGAGCTTTGTCTTAGCATTCATTCAGAATCAAAACATATTGTGGCCATGGAATCATTGCCAAATTACAGCAAAGTGCTTTCTAACAAGGGGGAAAGCCTGTTAGTTGACAAGCAGCAACAAAGAAAGCTAGACTAGCTCAGCTATTTCCGAGCCACTTTCTATTGAATGGGCAGCTAATTGAAAATTATGCTTTTAAATGAAAGCCACTTTCTAATTTAGTATTGTTTAAAAGCACTTAGGGATCCTGTAATCTATTGAATTTCCATTGTGCTTTGCATTCATTTTAGGGAAGCCAGCAGAGGGTGTTGTCAACTTTGTATTGTCTGAAGGTGTATAAGGGCTGATTTAAAGGAACCACTTGGAACAGCACTCCTGCAAGAAGGGTATGGTATATTTGAAAGGTCCAGCAGAGCAAAAAAAAAAAAAACCCAAAAAAACTATGCATATAGAAAACGGCTGTGTAAAGAAGAAGGATTCCAGCACATATTTCTCCTCAGTGTGCTAGTTCAGGATTTCTTTTTAAAATGTCTGTGTTTAGTCATGAAATCCATCCACCCACATTCCAAAATGGACCTGTCCTGGGAGAGCTATACAACAGGATTCTATTGAATGTGTAGCTTGTTTCAAGGTGCTAAGCTATAATGAATCACGAGAAGATAAGCTTTCCCTGAACCAACACGTGTGAGAGGCACATAGAGCTACATCCTGGGATAAGGAGGGTCACTGCTGAAAAGCCCCCCCCCAGTCCCTCCCACATGCTCTGTGTAGTGGGCTATCAAACCACTCAGTAAGTATATGAAACGTTGATTCAAAATTGTTGTAAGTAGGCAATTATCTCTACCCACGTCCCAAATCATAATCTCATATCATACTTCCAGGTGGTCAGCTGTGTTGAAGCAGTAGAACAAATTTAGAGTCCAGTGGCACCTTTAATACCAACAAAGGTTTATTCAAGGTATGAGCTTTTGTGTGCATGCACACTTTTTCAAATCAGATCAGTTTTATGTGTTCCTTACATGTAAAGATGGCCTCCAGCACAAACAGAAGTTTCATTTCTGTTGAAATTCAAGCTACGTTTGCATCATCAGCCCCAGTAGTTCTCAATGTTTCTCTTCATACCATGTTTACCCTGTAAAGCACAACTTTGCATGATCCTTGTTCACATGAGCTTTTTCCTGTCAACATAAATGAGCTGTTTAGGGATTTGAGAAGAGGGAGAAAGAGCCTTGTTCCTAGAAATTGTAGCTGGGATTAGACATGAAAAGTTGAGGAAAGAAAGGGCAGAGAAATTGCTTTGTTGGGTTGCAAAAAAAAAACCTGTGGAAAGTGGAAACAACATGACATGTATGCGCTACCCAATCAGTGACTTTTATTTTCTAAAGAAAGGAAAATCAAATCACAATTTCAAAGCATCAGCTGGAGTTTAGGTCAAAAGCAAAAAAACTAGATGAAACTCCTTACTGCTCTAGTTCACAGCGCCAGGGCTGAGTGGCAAAGGATGAGTGCCAGAAATTACTCTCCGAGGCCATCTCTGTCAGCCACATCCAAGCAAAGCCCATTAAGTTCAAACTAGTTCCAAATCCTTAAATTCCCCTGTCAGTTTCTGTGGGGTTTTTTCAATCACATTTTCCTACTAATTGAATTCCTTTCCTCAGCTTTGCGGCTGTGTGAGTCCCCTCCGAATAACAAGGCATAGGCTGACTGCAGATAGTTTTTTAAAAGGCAGATTAATAGAGATAGTCATGTTGCAAATGCACAAGAGAAACATGATGAGTGATAGCATGTCTTTCCCCATGTAACCTTACAAATGACCCCAATCCACTGAGAAGCATGACAAAGCTGTTTCTCCATAAGGCAGAGAAAACTGTAGAACATTCTGTGAAAGACAGAGCAGAAGTGAGGAAGTTCCTGAATGAAGAGACAAATTTGGCAGGAAAGGACGCTTGTTTGGAGATTTGGCACCATGAACCCTAAATGGCTCCTCTGCTTCCCAAAAACATCACTAACAAGTCCCATTTCTCTTCTGCTGGACATCAAAATCTGCCCAACACCTCTTGCCACCATCATCTTTTACTCAGCTATCCTGTGTCATAAGTTGTCAGACTGGAGCAAAAAAGTGTGTCAGTGCTATGACTAAGCAATTTGCGTAGGCATAATTTTAGCATTTCCTTTAAAAGGCCCTTTCAGAATATTTTTGATGGAATACTTCATATTAAAGATCACCCTCAAACACCTTGAGACATTCCTTTTGGTAGCACTGCTAAGCAAGCTTACAGCACACTCTTATGCAGTGTTAGGCACTACTAAGCCCAGTGAAATTGATGAATCAATTGCAGTCACACCATTGTAACATTGCTTTCTTACTCTTGAAGTCGCACTAGTATGGCAACATCAAAAATTGTCTTAGGAGATCTTTCCAATAATAACCTGAAAGAGCCTGCCTCCCATGCAGAGGATCAAGATACTCTGTCATCGTCAGACTTGTATCTTTGTTGACATGTCAATGTCATCCCCATCTATGAGAGACCTTTGTTCCCCAATAGGAAATTCCCTAGAGATTCCAAAAGGGAAATCCCCAAAGATTTTTTAAAATGGGGGGGGGGGGCACACATCATAAATAACTATTTCTCTCTTTCTTTGTGGGAAAAGATCCATTGACTTCATGATTGGGCACTTAATTAGAAGTGCTTGAGGCAGCAACTACATAGGAGGTTAATTGTCGCAGAGGGAATTCAATCAGTTTTGAGACAAACAGAAAAAACGACTCAGAGTGGGAATCAAAACAAAGAGAACAGGCGTGTCACTAACAACATAGACCTATTGAGGGAACTCTTAACCAGAAAATCTTTCTTTGCATTCATCTTCTCTTTCATTCTCAGATGCCCTTGGCAGATTTGGGTGTGAGTCCTTACATGAAAGGGATGGGACCATGTGAAGTGTTATCCATGGGACTGTACACATTAAAATGCTAAAATATTGATGGTGCTATTGATATGTAAACAGCTATTGCTCTTCTGTTACTAGACTGATTGTCTTAAAATGGGGGGGGGGATCTCAGGTCATTCCAAGTTTGAAAATCTTTTTGACTTTTATATTTGTGCCATGATTGTTGAGAAAAGAGTGTGGTAAAGTGAGCAGGAATCAGCATGAAAGAGTGGGCATTGAGCGCCATCTGCATGCCACTGAAGTAAAAATATATCATGCCTGCAGGCACCTAGATTTTTAACCATGTTCAATGTAAATAGCCGAGCCCTCCAACCAGCTGGGGTAATTGCATTTAAACTAATTTACTCCTATAATTTCTCAGTGGGATTAATATAGTTTAAATCCAAAAACTCTTATATTTTAAATCTTACTGTGAAGCGATAACCCCAAACATACTTACTAGGAAGTAAGCCCCATTGAGCACTGTGAGACTTATATGCATAGCATCAACTTTACAGGCATAGAGGATAGTTTCATAAATAAACAATAATTGCCTTAAGGAATAAAGACTTGGCTGTCCTTATAGAAAAGTCAATGAAGGGATTCATTTAGTGGGCAAGCAGCATAATAATTGGTTGTATTAAACAAGAAGAGAGGGAATAATAAGTGAAATATCATAACACTCCACTGTGAGCATATGTTATGCCCTCATTTTGAATAATTCATGTACTCTGAAACATCTCATATTCACAAAAACATAATATGAATAGCAAATTTCCGGAGAAGGGTAATGGCAATTATTGGACGCACTAGAGGAAGAAGGAATAAAACTACTCCACAAGTAAGGCAGAGAGCGTCTCTGAATATCTTTCTATCGTATCATGAATGGGGCCACTGCAGAGGCACTAATAGTGAATTATCTGAGTATTTTAAGCATTTATTAGACGTTTGTTTGTATAAACCATTGCTTGTAACAAAGTAATTTCCCCTTAGTTCCTTGCACTGAACGTGTGCGTGTATAAAAAAGCACAAATCTATTGCCGTTATATGAATTGAGAAGCTAGTGCCTAATTTAGAAATCTCCTAAAACTGCAGAAATAACTTTTCAAGAAATAAGGATCCTGATTTCATTTTGGTTTTAAGACTATAATGCCTACATCCTATGCAACTAAAACAATAGCAATGCAATAAGCCATACACAATTCTGTGTTGGAATGCTGATGCCATCCCATCCCAACACCTGTGGCAATTTACTGATGCTGGAACCCAATCCTAGAACTGTTAATAGCATAGAAGAGCCACTAGCACATGAGCACCAAAAGGGTTGGGGGATATCTCAATGAGCCCAAGTTTTGGGACTGTCCCACAGCACATGCAATGAGCGCACAGTGCAGAATTATGTCTATAAAGACTAAGTAGATGAACAGAGTAATTTCCTGGGTATTGTTAAATCTGTGCATATACCATTATGCCAATCAGCACTGGTCCAGTGGTTAACCAGGGCAGCACGGGTGGCACAGAATATGTAGTGTTGTGAAGAAGGGTTACTAAGCCACATTCCAGGGACTGTTCAGCCTCTAATTTGTGGAACTGTTTTCTTCACTTCCTTTTAAAAGCTAAATTGCAAGATTAACAATGCAGGTGCTGATGCTTGGATGTAGTGTTACCATCAGTGCCATTGATTCAAAGGCTGATCAGAAAGTAACAAGGGGATTGCTGTAAAAACAGACAGCCCAGTGTGTTCATTCATTCATATTTTTAGTTTAACTACCCATGTAAATTGGCAAATGTATTAATTATTCAAAACAAAAGCCAGTGTAAAATAAATAAAACCTTACTAAAAGAGAATCTTCAGTGAAGAGATATCCTCTACAGATCTGCTATTTGGATCTGCTTATTATAATTCACCCTCCATTTCCCCAGATTAGATCTGATTTTATTTTCCTATCTATCAATAGCTGGACATGGTCCTCACCCACTCTATGTGGATTGACTACTCTTTTTATTGGATCTTGTTTTAAATGGGCTTTTCTTTGAAACATCCTCCCCTCCCTTGAGCCTTTCTGTTGTTTGCAGGTTCTGCCTAATAATAGATGAACATTCACACTTCTGATGAAGTCAGTTCTGACTCACAAAGCTTATGTTCCTGTAAATGTTGCTAGTCTTTTAAGGTGCCACTAGCTGCGGTGGCTCAAGTGGTTCAGACACTGACCTGCAGGCTGTGGAAAGTCAGTAGTTCAGCAGTTCGAGACCCGAGATGCCGCATGACAGAGTGAGCTCCCGTCTCTAGTTCCTGCTCCTGCCAACCTAGTAGTTCGAAAGCAAGAAATTGCAAGTAAATAGGTACCACTTCGGTGGGAAGGTAACAGCGTTCCGTGCGCCTTGGTGTTTAGTCATGCCGGCCACATGACCACGGAAACGTCTTCGGACAGCGCTGGCTCTTTGGCTTTGAAACGGAGATGAGCACCGCAACCCTAGAGTCGGATTCGACTGGCTTTCGAGCAAGGGCACCTTTACCTTTACTAGACTCCTTTTGCCTGTACAGAGGGAGTCAGGTAATGTGTTACCTCAGTACTAGTTTGAAATTTCTAACAGTTTGAAAGTACACGGAGAACTCAAGAATGGAAAATGTTGGCGTTTTTTACCAGCTAAAGAAAGTAAATGTTTTATTTTCAAAAAGGCAAAATAAATTGATACACTGCTATGTGCTTTGCAGGGTGCTCTTTGCACGAACTCTTACTGCCACCTAATGGCAATAAGTTACATTGGGCTTATTGTGTTTATCCAAGTTAAAATTAAGTCTATTGAGTGTTACTAAAACTTACTGATGCTGGGAAAGATTGAAGGTCAAAGAAGACGGGGACGGTAAAGGATGAGGTGGTTAGACAGTGTCATAGATGCAACGAACATGACATTGAGCCAACTTCAGAGGACGGCGGAAGACAGGAAGACCTGGCGTGATCTGGTCCATGGGGTCGCGAAGAGTCGGACTCAACTGTGCGACTGAACAAAGTATTTTGTGATCACGTCAAACTTCATGTTCCACTTACACAGATGTAATAAAACATTTTCTCTTGTAACTTTTTTCATTTCTGATTTTCAGCCAGATGAGGCTAACATATTTAAATGTATTCTAATAACCAAATAATATAATAGGTGTGTCTCTCAGACACAAACTATACAGCACCAGGGGTTTTGAGGGGGTTTGTTTTGTTTTTTGGAAAAAGAGGTGCTGGAACTCTCACGAGAGAAAATAAGTTCTCAATCTGTATACTGAAAACTCATGAACTTTTAAACACTTTTAAAAGGATTTTGTCGAAGAGGTTTCGGAACTCTGTTCCGGCGTGTTCCCCCAGAAAAAAAGTCCTGTACAATACCATTTGTCTTGTTTGCTAAGGCACTTAACTAACACTACTTAAGCAAAATGAGAAAAATGGCCCGTTTCAGCTATTGTGAATGGTCTCTCTACTTTTTTAATTCACATTTGAATTTTACATAAGTACATTTAGCCTTCATTTCCTGTATTTCACAGCCACTTTTTTCATATCACATATATAAATGTCTCCTGACATTGCATCTGACAAAATAGATTCTAGTGTTACCACACGTGCTCCCTTTCACATGTGTTCTTGGATGCATGTGAACTTTCAAACTTTGGTTTAGGTCACTCGCACAGAACCAGAACCAGAACCAATTGGGGGGATTTAGGTTCAGTGTCAGTGGGGAGACCTCTTCCCACTTCCATGGACTGGCTAGCTTGGAAAACTGATACACTCCCCAATTAGGGGGAAGCAGAACATGTTATTTAGGAATCTTTACCTAGATAGGGGGCAAGCAAAGCTCAGTGCCTCTAATAGGCTGCCAGTAACCACAAAACCGCTGGATCTTTTCCAAACCAATGTTTAGAATTTATTGAGGAATATATATGGGTACAGAAATCTACAGGGTACTCAAGCATAAGAAAGAAGAACATGTATATGTTACATGGCAGGAAAGAAAGTAAAAAAGAACCAAGCCTCTGAATGAATGAAACTTCTGCACTAGGGAATGGCCAAAAGGAGATGTGAGGGGGGATTTAAAGAAGAAAATGGGAGTTTTTAAGAGAAAAGGAGCGGACAGAAGCAGCAGCGGAGAGAAGCAAAAGGCTGGGCTTCTCCGGAGTGCCGTATTGTGTGGCATTTCCCAGCTCCTCCCCGCTCTCACTCCCTGCCTACTTTTCTTTCTCTCCCCTTGCTCAGTGTCTGCAAGAGCAACAGCCTCATCCACACACTTTGTCTAAAGGGGAGAAACTAAGGCTAAAAGCCATGTCGAAAACCTGAACCACAAGGATTTAAATGGGAGTGACTGCTGGACGACAGTACTACGCAGCTGCGGCAGGATGATGGCATAATTTTTAAAAAAATTCTGTGCCACCCCTACAACATCACAACTGACATGTCCACATTAATTATGCACAAAATGCGGGGTTTGCTTGTAGATGCAGAATCCATGTATGGAATACACAATAAATACAACAGGGGGGGGGGGGACAGTGCAGAGGGAATGTGGGTGAATCCAAAGTTAACTTTTAAGGCTTGACTCCTCAGATTCTCCAGAGCAAGCGGTCAGTGCAGAAAGGGCCAGAGAAGTAGTTTATCTGTCCTCAGTCTGCTAAGATGACTAGAGTACGCTTTCTGTGTGGATAATCCAGAGATTCAGTGTAGGAGAGAGTTACTGTTGTGTGGCAATAGAATGTCCCAAGATCCCACAAGAAGAAAAGCAGAGCTTGGCGTTTCTGAGCCAGTGGAGCAGTAAGAGTGTACAATTTTGGCTCACAGAACAGCGATAGGTAAAAGAGCCCACACAAAAGAATATCAAAGAATTGTAAAGTCCAAGAATGCAGGGTGAGTCCAGGATGAAAATCTGTGGGTTTCCTGACTCTTGAGCTAGGAAGGCCTGGCAGGGCGAAGGCTTCATCCATGCCTGAGTCAGGTTGGGAGGAGAATGTCTATAAAGTAGGAAACAGCAAGAGTCCAATAGCACCTTAAAGACTAACAAAATTTGTGGCAGGGTATGAGCTTTTTTGAGTCACTGCTCACTAAGCTGAAGAAGTGAACAGTGACTCACAAAAGCTCATACTCTGCCACAAATTTTGTTAGTCTTTAAGATGCTACTGGACTCTTGCTCTTTTCTGTTGCTACAGACAGGCTAACACAGCTACCCATCTTGATCTATCTCCATGGAATGTCTGTAAAAGTAATCAAGCCCACCTGGTTGCTTGATAGTAATTAGATTTTTTCCTCAGGAAGATTTGCCTCTGCTGATGGAATTACACTGATAGATCTAGGTGGGTGCCTGGCTTTGTAAGCCCCCGGGGCAATGGTAGGCAAGTAGATGTCCCATCAGTGAATTAGTGTCCCACTCAAAGTTTAGCCATTCATTAGCACAGCCTGAGGAGAGCGCTGACCTCGCTTTCTCCAAAGCATGGCATTGCTAGCTGCTAAAATGGCTGCCAAAGTGAATTTAGCCAAGATGGAGTCAGGGCCGGCTCACCTGCTAGGCGAACTAGGCATTCGCCTAGAGCGCACCGGCCCTTGGGGCACCAAACAGGACCCGCCCCCACCAAAGCCCCCCAGCCCCCGCCAAAAGCCTGCATCATGATCTCCAGCCGGCTGGGTGGGCGATGATCCCGGGGTACGCCCAGCCTGGGCTGCCCCTCCACTGGCAGGGCCCTTCACTCGCTCACTCTTGCCGCCACCGCCTCCTCCTGCTGCTGCCGCCCAGCGGCCGCAGCCCCTCCCTTGCCCCCGGCCCGGGTCACGCCAGCTCCACGCTGGGCGCAGCGCCTCCAGGCAGAGCGCAATGTCTTTGGCCTCGGAGAGCCATCCCGGCCTGCCTGCGCCCAAAGAAAGCCCTCTCCCCAGAACGTGTCATTTGGCAGCTGCCGAGGAAGCGCCAGGTGGGGCGGGGAGCTGAGCGGGCAGGAGGCACTCAGGGGAGGGGGGCAAGTTCAAGCCTCTCAGTTGGCTAGCCTGTGTGCGCCGGCCCAGTACTGGCATTTGCCTGGCCCACGGGAGCCCAGGATCCCCGCAAGCCCCAGAGTACCGACTTGGACCCCTTGAGCCCCTCCTGGACGACGAGGCAGCAGCTCCCTGCGTTTCTTTGCACGTGTCTCTTTGCAAGCAGAAAGGTGGTGCTGGGGCCGCTTCCTGGGCCCCTCCGCTGGGAAAGAAGATTTGTGGAAACCAGCAGAGGGTACTAGAGCCTGGCAAATCCACTCCCAGCCGGCTGGCTGGTGCTGCTGGGCTGTGCACTCCCTCCCTCCTCGCCCCAAGCGCGGCTGCCTCGAAGTTGCGCCCAGAGCAGAAAGTGAAAGCGCAGCAAGTAGTGGGGGGAGGGGGCTCCCCTGAGAGGGCTGAGTGAAGATGCGGTTTGGCAGCAAAAGTGAGTAGCGGTGCTTCTGGTGACCCCCCCCCCGGCCACCTGACGGCTCGGCTTTCTTTCCTTTCCTAGGCATGGGACTGGGCCTTTCTGCATGGGCTGCTCTCTCAAACCGTGGCTCCAAACCAGGACCCAAGTGCCCAGCTCCCTGCAGGGTGAAGGAAACCACGCTTGTCTCTGACCACGTCTGGGGTGGGGTGTGTGGGCTTTTCCTTCAGTACTGGTCCAAAAGGGGAGAGAAGTTAGACTTCCTTCTCTCCAGGCCCTGCCTGGAGGTTGGCAACCCCATAATTGGGTGTGTGCAGGGGTCGCCAGAAGGTAGCCCCGCCTAGGGCGCAAAAAAAACTCTGCTGGCCCTGGATGAAGTCACAGAAGACAGCACACATCTGGGAAGAGGGTCCCTAGTAACACTAGTCCATGCAAGGTTAAGTTAGAATAAAATGTTGCTAGATACCAATAGACTCCTGTTTATTTTTAATCACTGTGCATTCAAACATTTCATTAATCTCTCTATATTATAAAGCTAATTTGGGGTGACCACGCACGATGCACTCCCTCAGCCATAGGCTGAGGCGGCCTCCACTCACGCTGAGGATGCTGGCTACTGGCTGCGGTCTCTGCCTCCGCCCACAGAGGCGGCGCCGGAGTGAACGTGCCCTGCAATTCGAAGAGAGAGCTGCTTTGGCGTGGCTACACTCAATGCGCTCCATCAGCCGTAGCCTGAGCCAGCTGCCACTCACTGTCCGTGGTCTCTGATGCCCGCCCACAGATGCTGTGCTGGGGCGAATGTGCCCCACAATTCGAAGACACCATGGCGGAGTCTTGCCCTGCCACCCAAACAGCCGCCATGTCTGTCCTCTCCCAAGTGTCCATAGCCAGCCAGGCGCACGTGGCCCGACGACGGATGGGCTGCGCACACCTCCAGGGGGCTGTGGCCCAAGCCTGCCACCACTGCCTTCGCCTGAACGTGCATCGCGGCCCGGCCTCCGTGCGATCTGACGATGGGTGCAATCTGACGATGGGGGTTCAGCCCAATCCTGCCACCGCTGCCGCCCTCACCCAAGCCCAGCTACAGGCTCCCGGCTGCCCTGTGCCTGGACGACACCCATGCCGCCCACTCCAGCGTGCCTCTGGTTGCGCCTGATCCTGCTGCCGATGATGATGACTACATGCAGCTGGCTGGCCTCTCACTGGGTGGGGCCCCGAGGCTGCTGGAGGTTACCCAGCCACTCCCTCTGGGGGGTCGCGCTGGAGGGGAGTCTGGGGGCATCTCCATCGCGCCGTGCTAGGGCTCGTTGTCTTCCTCCACAACGGGCTTTGCTCCTAGTTTAAAAATAAGTACAAAAGTGTTATCATTCATTTACATGTTGCTTTGGAAGCCAATGGGAGGCTGTTTCCACAGGGAGATGATTTTCTGTGTAACTCACATTGCTGTTGCAAACACAGAGGTATTCACTGAGGCAATGAAGCATCCATACGGCACTTTTTGTTTCACTTTCCTTTCCTCAGCCTTCTATAGTGGCCATCTCCCCTGCACTCCTGAAGAGCTTTTTTAAAATAAATAAATAAATCCATAATTGATAGAATACTATAGCCCAATAACAGTACATTGCAAAAAGGTACTGGTTCTTCACCCTGCTTTCTCCTTCTTCTTTTTGAAATGTCTCTAGCCTTTTTCATTGCAAAGTTATAAGGGGAAGTGTACAGCCACTTACAGTGGATACCTGTTTTATTTTGCTGCTACAGACTGCCCATCTGGAATTAGATTTGTGCTTATGTGAGATTCTTTGCAGACTACAGACTCCTGTTGGGTCATATTCCTGGGGTAATATTTAGAACCTTCAGGGGCAAACGAAAGACATTTGAGACTTCAGTCAGTCTTTTCTTCCGACTTGTAATAGCTTCTTACAGCCAGCTGAGGAGTTTAATTCTGCTTATTCCACCTTGAGGATAAAATTTCAGATCTTTTTTTTCCTCCACCAGACCCTTGGTAAAGTGTTACATAACAAACAGGAATCAAGCCTAACAGTAAGAAGGCGGCTGATTTGCCATCAGGCTGTCATTGGATATATGCAGGGGTCATTTCGTAGAAAAAGAGCTAGGGGAACTCATTAGCATAACTCATTAGCATATGCCACACCCCCTGACATCAGGGGGCCGGCGGTGGACCTGCAAGGCTGGCGGAAGTGCGAGGAAGCCCTGCAAAGGCCCTCCCTGCCCCCCCCCCCGAAATGACCTCTGGATATATGCCTGAGAACTGCCTATTGCATGAATCTAATCTAATCTATCTATATAAATAAAACTGCCTTGCCTACCTTTGTATCTAAGTGCTTTCAAATCCCATCCAATTTATGGCGACCTCAACAAAGAGCTTTCACAGCAAGTGATTAAACAGAGGTGGTTTGCCACTGCTTGCCTCTGCAGCCTTCTTTGGTGGTGGTCTCCCCCAAATACGGACCCTGCTTTGCTTCCTAGACCTGACCAGATCGTGTTATATACCAGGTCTCCTTCCCTCCCCTTTGCGTTGCCTGGAGTGCACTAAAGTTTAGGAAACATTTGTCCTATATGATCACACACTAACATACATTCCTACATATACATATATAGAAGCAGCCAAAGAAATGTTAACGAATTTCTTCGATGACATTTAAAACAACTCGTTTTCAACTCCAATTAAAATGAACATTTTCCCTGCTTGTCAGCTCTGAGCTGTCGATCCTATTATCAGTCAGGCACAGCCCGAAATTGCAAAGCACCCAGCGGAGAAAACGACCCCGCCTCAAGCAAGAAACCAACTCCCGCCACGAAGCCGCCGCCGCCGCCGCCGCATCGGCAGGGGGCGCTGTAGGTGGGAAAAGGCCGGATGTTGCGGCCCGACCTGGTGGTTCCTCTCTCGGCACTTGGCGGTGGGGACGGAAAGTGGCTGTCGTAGTGGCGTTGGCAGGCCCAAGGACCAGTCGCCGCAGTAACAGAGCGATGCCTACCGTGGAGGAGCTGTACCGTAATTACGGCATCTTGGCCGACGCCAAGGAGACCGCGGCACAGGTAGGGCATGATGCGACGAGGAGAAGGGCCAGCGAGCTGCTGCGCGCAGGGCATGGAGGCCTCTCCTGGGAGAAGAATTGGCGAGAGAAATACCGGGCGGCGGACGAGGGAAGCGCACGCTTTGTCATCCCTTCGGCCGAGAGAGCCTGTTGCGGGGAATCGTTGGGCAGAGTCCGGCCGAGGACACCTCCTTAGCCGCCGCCGAGCTGTCGCTCTTGCAAAGCAGCGGCTTCGGTCGGAGGGTTCCGTCTTCGCTCCTTTATTCGCCCTCTCCGGCGTCACTCGGTTGCTGCAGTTGTTTATCTGCGTAGCTGTTTAGGGAGCTTTTTGTGATGGAGATTTTTGAGGTATTTTCTTGAGGGGCCTCTCACCCACTCGGGCCTACTTACGCTGCGTGCATCCGCTTCAAACGGTGGCACTCCGCTTTAATGAAGGACCACTTTCTAGTGCTGCAGTCATCAGCGTGAAGTTAGAACCGGGTCTCACTGTTAGGCACCCCTCAGAAAGATGGCGGAAAGTCTTTTGCCTTTCGCTGGTCGCTCTGGTTTTGATTAGGGTACACATGAGAGCTGAAATGAGGTGGTGGGCTAGAATGCTACAGTTATGGTTTGCAGTCTGCTGAGTAAGGTTCTTATTTTGGAGGAGTAAAAACAAAGCCTTATCAGGAAGCAGTTTACATATGAACATGAATTTAGCTATGGAGCACCTTATTTTAAGGCTGACCAAAATATACTGACCAAAAGATACTGGTTCTTCACCCTGCTTTCTTCTTCTTCTTTTTGAAACGTCCCTAACCTTTTTCATTGCAAAGTTATAAGGGGAAGTGTACAGCGACTTACAGTGGATACCTGTTTTATTTTGCTGCTACAGACTGCCCATCTGGAATTAGATTTGTGCTTATGTGAGATTCTTTGCAGATTATAGGCACCCCCGTTGGGTCATATTCCTGGGGTAATATTTAGAACCTTCAGGGGCAAACGAAAGACATTTGAGACTTCAGTCAGTCTTTTCTTCCGACTTGTAATAGCTTCTTACAGCCAGCTGAGGAGTTTAATTCTGCTTATTCCACCTTGAGGATAAAATCTCAGATCTTTTTTTCCCTTCCACCAGACAAGCATAGGTCCATCAGTGGCTATTAGCCACAAGGTATAGATAGGGACTCTGGGGCAAGTGATGCTCTGTCTTCTTGGTGCTTGGGGGGGTCAACAGTGGGAGGGCTTCTAATGTCCTGGCCCCACTGGTGGACCTCCTGATGGCACCTGGTATTTCTGGCCACTGTGTGACACAGAGTGTTGGACTGGATGGGCCTTTGGCCTGATCCAACACTGGCGTCTCTTATGTTCTTATGTAATATCTAAGTTTTTGGATCTACTAGAAATCGTGTACAAAGTGTTTTGTATTTTGATTGGCCCTAATAAAATATTTCTTGCATTTGGGATTTTTAGTATACCAGTGTCCACTACAACACACATCTGATTTGCTAGTCAATTACATTCAGAGTAACCTTAAAAGACCACCATCACCCACTTGTAGTCTGAAGTGATAAATCCAGAATTCTACCTCTTCAGTCTGGCCAGCGCATTTCCACATACTGTGTGGCATGGTTTTCAAGGCATAAATTAGTCATATTAAAAGGCATTATAACATTTTTGCTCAAAGGGATACGTTTATTCCAATCCAGACCCATCTTTCAGTGTATTGCATACACAGAGCTTCAGATGCCTTCGCTTGCAAACATATGGTGTTAACAAATCCTGTACTTTAGATCAAATTGACTGGATGAATGTCCAGAAGGTGTAGCTTCCTTCCCTCTGCTAGCACCACCCACAACGCTCCATGCAACCATTTGGTCTAGTACTGCATATTTCCTTTACATTAAAAGAAAATTTCCGTATCAAACCATCTGCAATTTATATAGTGAATTTGGTGGTCATTCTTAAACCTTGGTGGCAACTAGCAAGACATTTTAAAACTAAGAGTGGTTTTAAAAGCTAAAAAGTAGAACTTGCTAAGTCTTCAGTTCTTTAATGGATAAAGCCAGACACTCCAAATACTAGCACAAACAAGATGACTTTGTAATGCTTTGAAAAGTTGTTTGGTCTTTGGGCTTCTAAAGGCAGTTCTATAGTTGCAGACCAAATACAAAAAGCACCTCTCTGTGCCTTTGCTAGATGCCTGTGTTGTTCCTTAACTGGAGTGATGTCTGGAATGGGTGGATTGATTGCAGGAAGCCATTGGGGAGTAGGCATGTTCCTACATGTGATAGCCCAAGCCATGTAATTGTTTATCAGCACATTAGTTTATGCTCTTCAGACAATAGGAAGCTATTGCAAGTGCTACAACACTTGTATATTATGCTCTTGAAGTACCATCCCTGGTCAACGGTCGAGAAGTTTCATGTACCAGCTGAACCTTCTGGACCATCATTAAGTGCAATATCATATGGTTATTCCCAAAACACCTTATCCGTTTGAAACAGCTTTTAATAAACACTAGGCACATAGCTAATGTCATTCTGTTTCCTACAACTTTTTTTATGGTCCTTGTTTGAGTGTGTGAATAGTGTGAGGCTGTAATCAAGAAGTACTTTTAAATACTAACCTTTGTGAATTTCAAAGTGCTTTGATCCCGTCAAAAAGATTTACAGTCTAATCCTCAGGATATGTATTCAGAAGTGTCCCACTGAGCTCAATGGGACATACTACTAAGTATGCATAAGGATTTCAGTTTTAATTTCCAGTGTTGAGACTGCAACTTCAGTGGTTGTTTTGTACCATGTATGTTCATCTAAATATTTAAGTGGTAAAACGGTGGTCATAAGGTGTTTGCTAATGCGTGCCACTCTACCAAACACTTTGTTGTCACTAAATATTTCACTATCAGAATTGAATAGTATGCAGATCTTTCCAATTACGATAGTTAGCTTTTCAGCATAGTTTTGAAAGCTTTGCTTTAAGAGCCATTGCAGATGCTCTTCGTTTTGGACATTTTATCTTCTCTTCTAGCACAAAGATGCTTACCAGGTGATCTTGGATGGTGTCAAGGGCAGTGCCAAGGAGAAGAGACTCGCTGCACAATTCATTCCAAAGTTCTTCAAACATTTCCCTGAGCTGGCAGATTCAGCTATCAATGCCCAGTTGGACCTTTGTGAGGATGAAGATGTTTCTGTAAGTATTTCTTCTTAACCCTACTTTATTTATTCTCTTTTGTTTTTTTACTCCTTCCTAAGAGATTAACGTCAATGAGTTTGGAAAGTAATAGAAAACTTTTCATGCTTAAGCCGGGAGCATTAGGTGTGCCCTCTGAAGTTTGTTCCTGTGAGATTGGCACACTTCATAGTGAATACCCTTGGTTTGAACCAGTGCCCCCTCATTTCCTTTTGCTCGCATCTAACATTGTCTTTTTCACTAGTCAGAGATTTGTCAGTTCGCTGGTCAAGTATTTTTAAAGGATTCATTTTGTTAGAACAAAAATACTTTAATCATCAAGAGGTTTGTTCCTTTTACTCATTGCAAAAGCAAATTGACTACTATGAAGTAATGAAATTAACTTTAAAAAAAACATGTAATGAATTGTTATAACTCAGTAAAATGCCAGGTAATGTTTCCATAAGTGTAATAATTGCAAATTACTGCCAACAAGCACAGTTAATACAGAAATCAAGTAAAATTACACCAGCTTAAAAAAAAGGTTTTTAAAAGCAGTAGTACGAAGCAGGCAGCAGGGCAAATGATATTTCCAGTTGCTGGCCACTAGGAAAAATTTTGCTTTGCTGTTATGTTTGTTCCTTCTAGTAAAAATAATTGAGTCAATATATAACTGAATTTTCTCCAAAGTTCTCTTAGCAGTAGAACATGTGTTAGATGATTTTAATTACTTTAAGTTGACTTTAAATTTTATATAGATCAGACGTCAAGCAATCAAGGAATTGCCTCAGTTTGCTACAGGGGACAACCTTCCCAGAGTGGCAGACATACTCACTCAACTTCTGCAGTCAGGTAAGAGAGACTGGTGTTTCCATGTGTATTCAATTTGTACATTGTAAATAAAGTATCATCCAGTCTGTTTCTGGCAAATTTATATTAAGATGATATGGATGAAAACTGTCACAAGCCAAAGTGAATTAGCATCCATGAATTTACTATATAAATCAGTAGAGATATTTAATCTTTCACTTCTAATTTTAACATCAGGAAACTTCAAGAAAATAATTTTTGTTGTATCGGATGACATCTCAGATGTTGTTATGTATTTTATTAATAAATTTTTGGAATGATGCAAATAATTCTTTTTTATAAAGGAATCCGTTTTATAAAGATGTCATCCAGATGTCTCATATAAGTTCCACATATATACTACTGTCCTATGATGATGTACCTATTCTCTGATCTATCCATATGATGTACCTATTCTCTGATCTATCCATATAGGTTTGCCATTTCAGGGACAAGTTTGCCAGAGATCTGCCAATAAAAACAATCCTAATTTTTTTTTTTTGGGGGGGGGCAATTCTTCAATCTTATCTCTGTAATCTGATATACAAATGACATAGGTGGATGTTGACTTCCCTCACTTTTATTAAGAATGTACTCTTCTACGGGTTTGTTTTGTGGTATATATGTATGTAAGGAAGCCACATCCAGTGTAACAGATTGAACCACTTCCATTTCCAGTTTGATTAATGTTCATGCAATTAAGAAAGTCCATAGTATCTTTTTAAAAGATCTGATCTTAATAACAAACAGTTTTTAAAAATGGTCTGCATATATTGCTAGATATTCTAAAATGGAGCCACAGCTTGAGACTCATTGGTCTACCTGGTACCAGATAAAATTGAGCCACTCTGTTTTCAGTGTCTAAAAGGAAATCATATGTGAATTTATTGTTATAGCGCTCAAGTTTCATCCAAAATCTTGTTTCAACCAAAATCCTGTCAGTCTTTTTAAAATTATGGACATAAGATCAACTATATGCCTTTTATAATGCAAAGTGTTATTTAATTGTCTATGGCCTTCCTTAATATAATCCTTCATACCCCACCCCACCACTGCCACTCCCTTATCAGCTGGTTTGAAAATCACATGTAAACATGTTATGAATGATATCAAAGCCAATTTTTCAAATTTATTCAGATTATGCCATAATGCTATATCTGAATGTCGAGGCCCTATACAACCTCAGGGTCTGCATCTTAGAAGCAACGTGGACTTGTTGGATATGATGCTGAGTGAACTGATGGAGTAAAACTCTCAACTTGCATCAAAGCAGCTAACGAGTGGGCAGATGTATATAGTTTCTAGTCAATGCTATCTTGGTGTTATATATATTTTGCAGGATACAGCAACAAAATATAAATGCTAATTTTAATTAAACAAAAGGAAACTACATTTATAGTAAGGAAAAACAGATACAGTCTCCTGAAATCATTTGCTTTTCGTTTTGCTTGTTTTGCAATGGCAACTGCCTTCTGGTTTTTTGGCAAATATTTTGTTACATTCCTTAATTCTTGGCTGATAGAAGTTGCAGTTAGCCATGATAGGAAAAAATCCAAACCCAGCAGCATACTACATTTTTTTGCTAAAATGTCACCATTACAAAACTTGCTCACTACTTTGTGATGTTTTGTTTGGTCCTAATAAAAGCAATTGCATTTGAATCTTTCTGCTTCTTAATTTCTGGTACATGGCTTTATTTAGAGCTTATAAAATATATACATATTCTTGATTTTCACAATTCTTGTTTCCACAGATGATTCTGCAGAATTTAATTTGGTCAATAATGCATTGCTGAGCATATTTAAGATGGATGCTAAAGGTAAAATACATAAATTTATTTATATCCTTAATACAACATAGAACTTTAAATGTTTCCTAGACCCTCCCTGTTGACAATGCAGAGTGAGGCAAAAGATTTAGTATATTTCAGAGGATAGAACAGAATAGTAAATTGAAGTGACTAACCATGCTGTTTGTGACAAGCATTTTGGAATAATTTTGGAAAATATCAAGAATACAGTTTTCAGTACTGTAATTGCTAAATTGCAGATTTGTTTGTCCACCGGAATGTTTCTATTAACACAGTGTAGGGTAGTGTAAGCATTTTCAATGGTATTATCTCTAACATTTCTAAGGTGTTTCACTATAGGATTATTTCTTTCAGTTGCAAGGGAGTTTGTATAATTTGATCTCTTCTGGCATTTTTAGGAACACTGGGTGGTTTATTCAGTCAGATTCTTCAGGGAGAGGATATTGTGCGTGAGCGAGCTATCAAATTTCTCTCCACGAAACTGAAAACTCTACCTGAAGAGGTATTAACAAAAGAAATAGAGGAGTTCATATTCACTGAATCAAAGAAAGTGAGTATATTAATTGTGATTTTGGATTGAGTTTTGATGCAGATGGTTAATCTATAAATGTCTGTTAGGAGATGAAGCCTCCTGACTGGGTTAGGCAAATCACTCTGATTGAGCCTAACCCTCGTCACATGGAATCCTTGAGGCTAAACAAAGAACATTGTACAACATTTGATACACTAGAAAATGCTATAGAATTTTTTTTTAAACATGCAAATAAATACATGGGTGTAGTGGTTAAGAGTGGTGGACTCCAATCTGGAGAACCGGGTTTGATTCCTCACTCTTCCACATGAAGCATGCTGGGTGACCCTGGGCCAGTCACAGAACTCTCTCAGCCCCACCTACCTCACATGGTGCCTGTTGTGGGGAGAGGAAGGTGATTGTAAGCTGCTTTGAGACTCCTTAGGGTAGAGAAAAGTGGGGTATAAAAACCAACTCTTCTTAAGTTTCTGTTTTTTCTCTCTCCTTTGTTTCTCTTTTAAGGTGCTTGAGGATGTAACAGGTGAGGAATTTGTCTTGTTCATGAAGATACTGTCCAGCTTAAAAAGTTTGCAAACAGTGAGCGGGAGACAGCAACTTGTTGAACTGGTGGCTGAACAAGCTGATCTGGAACAGACTTTCAATCCATCTGACCCAGACTGTGTGGATAGACTGTTACAGTGTACTCGCCAAGCAGTTCCACTTTTCTCTGTAAGTATTTTTCTAACAAACATGTTAACCTTTTCTTATTGTGGTTCCTTAATTTAGTTCCAGCTGATAGAGAATAAGAGATTGGTGCTGTGTGTGGAAGTCAGAGAAAATGTTACATCAAGTGTTGTTTTGCTTATTCCGTAGAAAAATGTCCACTCTACAAGATTTGTCACTTACTTCTGTGAGCATGTGCTTCCAAATTTGAGTTCTCTAACCACTCCAGTTGAAGGTCTTGATATCCAGTTAGAGGTAAGATAATCTAGTAACATCTGACACTTTGGCTTGAGTCAACATTGTTGGATGGAAGCCAGAGGAAATCAATCACTGTTTATGACCATTGATAAGGTTAATTCTGAGCATATCAAAAACCTTGTGCTCTTTTAAAGTTTTATACCTTAGTATCCTTGAAGTTGTACAGACAGAATTAAAGCAGATCTAATTTGAGTTTGGCAAATTACAGAGTACCCCACGCTAGTCTTTAATTGTATTTGTGACAGTTACATTTTGGGACAAGCCATTCCATTATTCTTGTTACCGCTAGGCAGCTCTTGATAAAAATGTAAAGCTGTAAATTTGCAAAATGGGTTTTTTCCTCCTCCCCAGGTACTGAAACTGCTTGCTGAAATGAGTTCCTTCTGTGGAGACATGGAAAAACTAGAATCAAATTTAAAGAAGCTTTTTGATAAATTACTGGTAAGATGATGCTCAGGTCTTAGTGAAATAAAACAAAAGTCCAGTGACACCTTAAAGAATTAACAACTGCTATTCCAGCATGAGCTTTCCTGAGTTAAAGCTAACTTCTTCAGATGCAGTGAGAGGAATATTGGTGGTACCTCAAGAATCTAATGATAATTTGCACAGTGATGTAAAGTAAACTGGCCATTGCTTATAAGGATCCCATTTTAATAGCTTACATTATCCTGTGTGAATTACAATCCCTAAATACTGTAAGCAGTCTCTAGAAGCATTAAAGTGCTTGAAGGTTGGTTCTCCATGGGTGGTATACCTTTCAACAGATAGAGGCTTGTTTAGTGGCAGCTGTAACAATAAGAGGAAATGTTTAATAAGCTATTATTTTAATGGGAAATAACCTGGTCTGTGGTTAAATGTAAACAATATGCAAGTGGTGTGATGATATTAATGGGTATACAAATAGAGTGATTGTGCTGTGTGATCCTTCTGGTTTCTGTTTCTCAGGAGTATATGCCACTTCCTCCAGAAGAAGCAGAGAATGGGGAGAATGCTGGCAATGAAGAGCCGAAACTGCAGTTCAGTTATGTGGAGTGTTTGCTATACAGTTTTCATCAGTTGGGCCGTAAACTTCCTGACTTCCTGACTGCCAAGCTGAACACAGAGAAAGTGAAAGACTTTAAAATCAGGTACTGTTTCAAAGCATTTAAAATAATTACTTTGGTAAATGCTTCACCGGAACATGTTGAAGTGTCTGTGTAGAATCCTACCATTCTGAAGGCAGTGGTGAACTTTCTGAAGTAAAGTGGTTGATCCTCAGTTGTAATAGTAGGTCTTTCTGGGCTTGGGTTCAATTAAGGGGTTTCTTGGAAGAAAGCTTACCTTCTGCAAATGAGAATCATCCTGCTTCTGCCCTATCATGGCTCTCTCAACATGATGTATACATAGAGAAGCTCCAAAGGCTGAAGTCTTTTCAATTGTGGAGTACTCAAGAGATGTGACAAAGTTTGGAAAGTGATATTGAGAAGTGGTATTGACAGTTGTATTTTGGCTGGTTCTTGTTAGTCAAGGACAGAGCAGTATATTACTAAAATACATGGGTGTATGGCATGCGGCCCAACAGTTGTATGGCTTGCAGTCCTCCCCGTGAGGCTGTGAAAGGGAGGCTCCCACATGGTTGTGTTCCAACCCCCTCCCCCTGTTGGGGATTTTTTGCTGTGTTGTACTGTAGAACTTTGCCCAGAGTACAGCACCAACTCTCGGCTATTCTGTGGGCTGAGACAGTGTTCTGACCCACTCATCCTGTGGATTGGGAAACGTCTCTGCTGCATTCCAGAAGATTGCCTTTGGTTACAAGCTCCTTGAGTGCAGGGGTGATATTCCAGGGAACTGAAATTGACATGTGAGTCTCAGGGCTGCAACAGAAAAATTTCCAATGGCAGGGGGGTAGAAAGCTGTCTGCCAGCCCAGAGAACAGCTGGGAGGCAGAGCTCTCAACCCCCCTCCAGGCACTTATGAGTTATCATGGAGCCAGACGATACTATGGGCCACCTGGCTTGGCTCCACTAAAGAGCCATTATGAACTACATAACTGTTTTTGAGTTGTGTTCCTCAATTGCATTTCCCTGGTATAATAACAATCAGTATAACTTTACTTAACCTGTTCATAAGGATTTTTAAAAAGTTAAATCCCAAATAAATCTACCATAAAGTAAGTATTATTTAGGGTGTTCTGTAGAGCATATTTTACTAGTAGATTGCTGTAAAACACCTCTAGTGTGTGTATGTGTATTTAATTAGCCCCAATTACTTTTGAAAACAACTCTGTACTGGAAAGTTTTCTTTGGTTTTCATATATGTTATGTCTTTACTTACTTTTCAATCGTTCTGTTTTGTTAGACTACAGTATTTTGCTCGAGGTCTGCAGGTTTACATCCGACAGCTTCGTTTGGCACTCCAAGGCAAAACAGGAGAAGCATTAAAAACGGAAGAGGTATGCAACACTTTATGACAGTATTAGTGAGTTAGTGTGTTGTAGCAGGTAAGAGAAAGCCATGATCCAGAAGATCACTGGTTTAAATTTCATCTCTGACAGAAATGCAGGTGACCTTTGGTAAGTTATAGCCTTATCCCCCCAACACTGGTTAACCTTACAGGGCTGTGCTAAGTGTGAAGTGCTTAAAATACTGAAAGTGCTATGCAAGAACTGAGTAGGAATACTATCAACATGTATCTAATATCCCTATGCAACTAGTGTATTTACACATCTTAGCTTCATTGCTGCCAGAAGCTGTAAAAGGTGAAGACACACAGCAGGAGTTGGAATGCTTTTACTGTTACCATGACCAAAGTACTACTACTGATTAGTTGTGGCTGTTAACATAAATTGCCAGGCAGAGCCAGTATTGCATAAGTGGTGGATTTGGACTGGGAGAAACCCAAACCTGCATTTGGGTTTTCACAGTGCCTTTAAACTCACTGGATGACCTTGAGCCAGTCACACACACTCAGCCTGACCTACCTCACAGGGTTGTTTTGCAGCTGAAATGGAATAGGTAGCATTTATGCTGCTTTGCGATTTTTAAAGGAATGGCAGGATATAAATGCAAGTAGGGGGTACTTTATGAGCACAAAAGACATCAAATTACAGTAAGTCACAACAAAAAAAAGCTATGAAATTTGGAAAGTTTTTAGTTGTATGGACTTTAATATCATTGTAGCTGAAATACTGTTGTGTTCTCCTTTCTTAGAACAAAATTAAAGTGGTTGCATTGAAAATTACAAATAACATCAATGTGTTGATCAAGGTAAGTACTTCTGTTTTTTATACAGGATATGTTAAAATATTTGAGGAAGTGTTAGTTGTAAAACAATTTATGACCAGTCTATTCCAAAACCTAACCTTCCTGCTACTTTGAACAAAACATGAACATATATAGAATTTAGTCTCTCTTTGCATTGTATCAAGTTTGTGAAAAATATAGTGCATGTTTGTGTATCCCCAGAAGCAGTACAAGGAAAGAATAGAGATTCCATACAATTTCATGAGCTGTAGATAAGGAGAGAGGTGCATTACTTTAGGTCTTCAAGCAAAGAATAGATAATTCAAAATATTGTCATTTCAGTTTATATCATTGTGAACATGTTGGGTTCCCCCCTCCTTAGACCAGCAGTGTTCTTTAAAATAATACTAGAGATAGCAAATAAAGCCTTTGTAACTTCTTATGTTAATTGTGATTAGAATGAGTAGAGCACTGTGCTAATCTATCCCAGGAAGCATTTGTTGGTACAGCCTACTAATATTTGAGTGGATAAAACTACTTTAAAAAAAAAGGCTTTCCAGAAAATCTTTGTTTTGTGATCCAAGATATTTGAGGAAATCTAAAATGAACTCCCCCTCCCCCAATGTAATGTAGTGGACAGAATGCTGCAGTTTGACCAGAGAGACATGGATTCAGCTCTGCCCTCAGGCACAACCTTAAACCCATCAGCAATACTCCCTCTAAGTTGTGGAGTCTTGTGAGCAAAAATTCTATTTTGTGAGCTACTGGCATTAAAGTTGTGAGTGAGCTATTTGGCCACTGCATAAATTAATTTGCTCTGGAGTCATCCTTCCTGAGCTAAGAAAAGACGTGTGAGCCAGAGGCTAAAAAACTGTGAGCTAGCTCACACCTACTCAGCTTAGAGGGAACACTCCCCATCAGTATCTTTCAGCCCAGCCTTACCTCACAGGATTATTTTGAGGTTAAAAATGGAGCGAGGAACCTTGGACTTCATGAAGGAATAGTGTAATATCTATAGATCTAATTCCCAAGTTGCCCCCTACGTGCGGATATCTAAGTCCGCACATCGGGGGCACCGGGGGGCATGGAGATTTTCCTGCACACTTGGGGCAGTCCCCAGGTGTGCAGAAAAATCTGAAAACTTGGAAAAAATATAGGGGGGATATTTAAATCCCCCAAAAAGTAAGCTTGCTCCCTGCGCATGCATAGATATCGCTCTGGGAACGCTGCGGCGGGCCGGCGGTTGGAAGTCACTCAGGCCTTGCCACAGGAGCAGGGGGAGGGGAGAGGAGTTCGGCGGCAACAGCAGCAGCAGAGGAGATTGCCAAAGCCGGGGGGGGGGATCGGCGGGCCCGGTGGAGGAGGAGATCGCCGGGGGGGGAGATTGGCCGGTGGAGGAGACTGCCGGGGGCGGAGGAGGAGGAGACCGCCGAAGCCCAGGGGGAGGAGGAGATTGGCGGGACCAGCGGCTGGCAGCCGCTTGGGCCTCACATACTTAAATCCAGAGCCTGAAGCCATGAATAGACCAGATGTTTCTTCAAACCTGAGGAAAAATCTGAAATCTAAAAAAAAGCCACACATAAACCCTATACAGTGGGGTTGAACCCCGCCTCCCCAAAAATGGAATTAGCACTTATTTCTTTAAGAAACTAATGCTCTCTGTAGCCTTTGCTAGGCAACTGCAACAATATTGTCCACCTTCTGCCCTTGCTTTCTGTTAGTAAGGGGGGGGGGCTCTTTCCAGTGCTGTTATGGACTTAGACTTGCATAGCTCACCCAGGCCCGACAGCTTGCTACTGTTCAACAGCAGTCAGCACACAAAAGCCAGTGAAGTTCAGTGGTTAGAATTTTAGACTAGAATCTGAGAGATCCAGGTTTGAATCACCACTCTGCCGTGGAAGCTTGTTGGATGACCTTGGGCCAGTTACACATGCTTAGTCTAACTTACCTCACAGGGTTGTTATGAAGATACAATCAAGGAAAATTATGTAAGCTATTTTGGATCCCAGTTGTGAATAAGGGTGGGGTATAAATGAAATAAGAAATATAGTTGAAGATGGGGAGTAGATAAAAAGTTTATTGGTTGTTGGGTGGGAAGGGAAAAAGGAAGCAGGGAAAGGGGAGAGGATATGGGGGCTGCTTGGTGGAGGCAAAGAGGAGATAGTGTGGAGAGGGGAGGTACAGGGGAAAGTGCACTGCCTGCTCAAGTCCTTGTAGGATCCCTACCATGCAACAGGCTGGTGGCTAGCATTACACAACTTGGCCATTGTTTTTCCGGATAGAGTCTGTGGGAGGAATGAAAGCTGATGATGATGGGGACAGGTAAAGATAGGCTGGCTGGTGAATAGGAAAGAGGAGAAAGCAGGGAAAGGGGAGTGGTATCAGGGCTTCAGGAAATAGATAGAGGAAATAGTGGGGGAGTGGAAATGAGATGCCCTATGCGAATCCTTGTGGGTTCTCCAGTTGTAGATTATAAAATGCTGCTGACATCAATTTAATTTCAGAAATATTTCTAATTTTGCCTCTAGGATCTCTTCCACATTCCTCCTTCATACAAGAGCACAGTTACGCTTTCTTGGAAGCCTGTGCAAAAGTCTGATGCTGGGTAAGTTTATTAACTAATGTGTTTGGGTTAGTTCTGCACTGCAACTTTGTGTCAGGCTTATGGAGTCAAGTTTTTGGTGCCCAGAAATAATTTAAATTGAGATTAAGCTGTAATTAACTGTTGTACACAAGCTTTGAGCCTGTGTTCAAGTTTCTTTATTATTCCACTGTGTTGATCCAACAGAGAGAGGTAAAATAGAGAATATATTATAGTAAAATGGTGGTTCCGTAAATGCTCCAATTCTTACTTTGATTTTATTACATATATTGTGTGCATGATACTATGTATCAAGAGAGTTCCATAAACACAAACCATTCCTATGTGCACATAGGAGAATCTTGTACTAGTCTGTGAGCTGGATCCACTAGATCATTTTTGTGGATTAAATATTTCTATTGGTGCAGTGTTGCTTCTCATCTCACTCCTACCGCTCCAAATGCCTCTTCCCCCCCCCCAGTGCTGCACAGGAGGGAATTTGGGGCTGGGGAGGTTTGAGAAAGTCACCCTGTGCAGGTAGAAATCCTTTCAGAAAGTCGCACTGTACAGGTAGAAATTATTTCATCTGCAGAAACACTCAAGTGGACTCAAGGCTATATTTGTCTATGGATTCGACCATATCTTGATATGGACTATGTTTTCTTTGAAGACAAAAAAGAGCCAGTGAAGACACAGCTTCAGATTTACCAGCAAAGAAAGCTCCAGCAGGACCAAAAAGGGATGCCAGGCAGATCTACAATCCACCCAGTGGGAAATACAGCAGTAACCTCGGCAACTTTTCTTATGGTAAGAGTTATATCTATGGGAGAAGAGGGTTTGTCAGTCTTAAATATGGTACTTACTGTCTTGTGCTGTAAGATAACAAGTTCTGTGCACTGATGGTACTTACTGTCTTGTGCTGTAAGATAACAAGTTCTGTGCACTGAATATTTCTTTAAGTATTTCTTCCCTGCCTTTCTCCCTGAAGTGGCCCACAGCATCTCACAACAACAAACTGCTTCGGTGGGGAGAGCAGGGTAAAAATCAAATAAATAAGCTAAAACAATATGCTAGTCAATTTTTTTTGCTAGTTTATCTGAGATATGGAACTAGCATGAATTTTGTTTTGAATGTCTCATGAATATTGCCAAGAATTTTTGTAATATAAGATCTATCACACACCTATGAAATAATATAGGTTTGTATAGTACTGTGATTATCTCAGTAAGATCTTAAACATGAACCATGTATGCCTTATACTGAATCAGATTGGCAGCAGCACTGATTTCAGGGCATACAAAGTTTTCCAGTATCTGTTACCTTGAGATCCTTTATGTGGAGATGCCAAGGACTGAAACGGGGACATTCTGCATGCAAACCAGGTGCTCTGCCATTGAGCACCCCCTCTGCCTAACATGAAAGTTCATTTGCACTGCTTGGGAAGAAGACATTGCAGGGATATAATGTGCTGAATGCTAAGAATGAGACGCTAAAAACAAGTCTTTCTATTTTTAATAAAAGATGCATACAGTTTCTAGTTCTGTCGTATCACCTTAAGCACTTAGAATAGGTGCTGTGGCTCTGTGGTAGAGATCAGTTTTGCACGTAGAAGGTCCTAGGTTCAGTTCCTGGCACCTCCAGTTAGAAAGGATCAGGTAGTATGTTAAGTGACAGGCCTCTTCCAGAAACCCTGGAGAGCTGCTTCCAGTCAGTGGGCAAGATTGACCTTGATAGACCAACAGTCTGACTCAGTATATGGTGGTTTCATATATTTTATTAGACACCAAGGTGTCCCTTGGGTGCACATCTGCTCCAGTGTGGTATCGCTGTGGTTCCCTGGAGTTTTTGAGTGGATTAAGCGGTATGAGGGGTTGAGGTTCATATTTGAGAACTTTGCAAGCTCTGCTGAGTGTGTGGTCCCTGCGATCCCAGTACTCACATAAGCAGAGGCCACTTGTGCTCTCTAGTAGAAGATTTTGTGTGCTCTCAAGCCATCACTGAAATAATCTCACATAAATACTTGGGTAGCTTGAAAGAGAGGGCAAATTGACTGTGTGAAACAAGTCTAGTATGACCTGTGTTGTATATGCTGGGAGATAGCTGCTCCATACAGTCATAAGAACAGCCCTGCTGGATCAGACCAGTGGTCCATCTAGTCCAGCATCCCGTCTCACACAGTTGGCCAGCTCCTCTGGATGGCCATCTTCAGGGCATATATGCTGAGGCCTTCCCCTGGTGTTGCCTCCTGGCTCTGGGATTGAGAGGGTTAGTGCCTCTGAATGTGAAGGTTCCCCTCAGCCACCATGGCTAGTAGCCAGTGACAGACCTAACCTCCATGAATCTATCTAATCCCCTTTTAAAGCTGTTTATTCCTGTGGCTATCACTACATTCTCTGGCAGTGAATACCACATTTTAAACACTTTTTGTGTAAAGAAATATTTCCTTTTGTCCATCCTGAATCTACTGCCCATCAGCTTCATTGGATGCCCTCGATTTCTAGTATTTTGGGAGAAGAAGAAAAATTTCTCTTTGTCAACTCTGGCCATCTCATGCATATCATGTCCCTCCTTGCAATCTCTTTTCTCAATTGAAAAGTCCCAGATTCTTCAGCAGAGGAGTGGGACTGTTCTGGTAAATTCCTGAGGGTCTCTTCCCCAAACCTCTTTCTGCCTCAGCTTCCCCAGGTGGGCAACCCTACCCTCAAGGGAATGAACCTGCTTCCTGAGAGCTGTGAGCACATACCCATGATTTCCACCCAGTGGGTAGATAACACTTGATACCCCCCACTCCCCTACTGGCTTTTTACCATCACAACTAATTAGTGGTTGATGCAGCTTCCCCAGGTCCAGTCCCCAGGCTAAGAGCCACAGGCCAGGAGCCCTTTCACCTCATGCCAAAGACTCATGCCTCTGATGTGGAGGAGTCTTAGAATTCAGAGGCCCACAGCCCCTACCTCCCAGCAGCAACAGCAGAGAGTGGGGCCTGTATTCAGCCCCAGGCAAAGAAAGTCATGTCCTTTATTCATGATCACATGGAGGAACTTGACTGTGTAAAAAAACAGCTCTTCCTGTTGTCTTTACTGATCCTTACAGCAGTTTTTCCTGGGTCCCTTCACCTCATCTTCTGCCTCTGTCCACTTCCAGTCTCTTTCATTTATTGTCCCAGTATTGTGAATTGGCCTCCCAGAGCTGTTTATAAGGCCCCAACTTTGGCCTTTCAAAGCACACCTGCAAGACTGTCTTCTTTCAAAGGACTTTGTATGATTGAGACTTGTCTTTAGTAGTTTGGTGGTAGTGGTTACTGTTACAATTTAGGGCTCTTTTGGATTTTTTGACTGTATGCTCGTGGTCAAACGTTGGGCCTGATAAGAAAGAAGGTGTATAAATATGTTAAATAATAAAAGCTGACATCTGTATTTAGAAGCAAAATCATCACTAGTGGTATTGCTGCTATACTTGTAAAATCTTTAAACAACAGATATGAGGGGAAAAACTTTGTTTTCCTTTGTTTTCAGAACAGAGAGGTGGCTTTCGTGGTGGACGAGGGAGAGGATGGGGTGGACGTGGTAATCGCAGTCGTGGAAGAATCTACTGAAAAAAACAGCATTTTCCATGGGCATTGTGGCTAAAAGATGTGCTAAAACATCTTTAAAGTTTGAAGGATTGACTGGAGTGCTACGTTGCTTGATGGATTGCCTTCTGCAAGAGACTGATATAAATGTTCTTATCCCTTTGTATGTATGATCTACTTTTCTAACGGACTACAGACACATCCACAGTGAAGCTACAACTGCATTTTTGGATGCTTAGCATCTGACGTATTGGTTATGTTTCTTTTTTAAAGCATCTTCATGTCTGTTCAAGAAAAAGCATGGGTGTTCCAACTGAACCTACTTCAGTACAGATGTTACATTCATCATAAATATGGGTTATATGCAGTGGACTCTATAGTGTTAACTATGTTCACATGGTAAATAATGAATGGAAGTGTCATAACTAGTTGGTAGCAGGTTTTCTTCAGAGAAAATTTATTTTTTGCAATAAGTGGGGAAGAGTGATGTTGCAAAAAAGATAGTATAGGCTGCCAGTGGTGGCTTTGCTTGTTGATAGAAATTCTTAATTTTTAAAGTGTGCAACATGGATACAGAAGACTCTGTGCTGTTATCAGAAGTCAGTCTACTTACTTATGTGGAGAATGTGGTGTTTACTTGAACACATCTTGCTCTTCTCTAGATAGCATAATGTGTGTTTTGCAAATGGCGTTGTAATGTTCTCTATAAATGTATGTGTGTGCATGCATATATGTATAATATATGCATATGCCATAAAATTCTACTGAAAAATAATAAACCTGTTAGAAACGCTGCCCCCAGAACAGCAAATTTGTGATGTGATGGCAATTCTTTCAAGGTCTGGGGAAAAGTAGTACTTTTTCTGTGAACTGATAATTTAAATTGGCTTGCATTTAGATGTAGTTTGTTTGACTTTTTCATAGTTAAATAGCCATGTTAAATTGTTAAACATGGTATATTAGATGACAGTAATGTTCACCTACTCAGTTGCACTTGGATAGAAATTTAGGTAAACTTTATGTAATGGGGACCCTTATTTTAATGCTAGATGCCCTTAAACTATATTAAAGAGAATCTATCAAGCCTAATTTTTAGTTTTCACCACTTATTCATTTCTTGGGTCACTCAGGAGTATCATAAAATGTAAATGTCAGTTAAGAGAGAAAACCAGTATGGCAGACACAAGGTACCCAAGTTCATGCTTTATTTGGATGACTGCAAGCTGTTCCATTTCCTTCCAGCATTTTAGTATCTGTACTGCAAACCAAACATCTGTATGTAAATGAATTCCCAAGAGGCTTTGTGTGTATTGTGAACAATTATAAATTGGACAAGGATGTCTTCATAATCATACTTCTGTGATTATTACAATCTTGTTTCCTATAGCTAGCACAAGCTTTTCTGGTCAAAAATGTTTAGGAAGGCCAGAACAAAGTTCAAGTTAAGGGTTGTTTTTTTTTACTCCATAGCTGCTCATGCTGACAAGTGTTTTTTAGATAACTTGATTTCAAGTATGTGAAAGAACAGAGAAGCTGTAACTAAATAAAAACATGTACATCTCATTGTTTCTCTAGAAACTTGGCCAGTTTAAAATAGAACATTATCTCTCACTTCAGTATGTTGCATATTTTGACAATTATGGCAATTTGCAGCTTTTCTAAGAATTTCAGACTCATTTTTAAGAATGTTTAATCATTGCACACTGCTTTGTAGTCTTTTTGTTTTATTTGACAGGACCCTCGAGTTTAAATAACAAGATGAACTCAGATTTTTTTTCCATCCAGAGATAATGTGCAGATTGTCCTTAGAAATAGCTAGTGTGTACTTTGCATTGCAGATAAAGTGAACTTGTTAGGTGATTCCCACTGAACCACTTCATTTTCTTTGTAAAAATTTTCTTTATGCCTTTGCAATAAATCCATTTTGTAAGTGACACTGTTTTATTGGTTTTTAATAACTTGGTAAAGGCATCCTTGTACTCGATCAAAATAAATAGTCCCTGGATTTTTGGAACTGATTTAATGGGGCTGATGTGAGCATTTTTATTGATTGAGGTGATATGGTATAGTTTGTTAAATGTGATTTATTTAGATTAAACAGCTTAGCTGTGTAATATTTGTACTTGGGTCTATTGGCAGGAAAATGCGGTTTGCAAAAATTGCTGAAGGGGTACACCAGGCAATTACTACCTTCATAAATGGTAAAAATTAGAGCCACAGTATACATGTCATTTATCCAAAAAAGCACCTTTTGTTTTATTACATCTGTGGGAATAATGCAGATACCTGGATTTCATTCTCAGAAAGTTGCTTGCAAGTCTCCTGAGCTCAAATTTAGATTGGAGACAGCTGCTGATAGTGTGTTAGTTTTTTTCTGGAAAGATCTGGATGTTGGATAGCTGTTCATTCTTTTTTTTGCTCAGCAGATTTTCATAGTTTCCGGCACTTGTTTGAACCTAGCATCTCATTTAGGCCTAATTTATACAAGCAAGGGAATGAGGAGTTATTGTTTCTGGCACTTGTTTGAACCATAGCATCTCATTTAGGCCCAATTTATACAAGCAAGGGAATGAGGAGTTAGAATGCTAAGGTGCTGGAATAGGCTGTTCTACTACAGATGAAGGTTCACATTTTTGAATGCTCCCTGCAACAAACAGAACCTGAGCACAAGCAAAGAGAGGAAGTAAACATTTACCCGTTGTGTTAGTTTGCTATTTGCAGTTTCTCCTGCATGTGTGAAACCATGCCTTACATCAAGTTTGTACCTGTAACCCGTAGCTGATTTGCATGGGCACAGCTGTTAAATGAAAACACTATACCTGTGCACAATTTCAGGAGAAAAATGCTTTGACTTCAGGAGTATAGTTTAGTGGAAGACTGAGGGAAGTAGTTCTTGAGCGGTGGCTAAATATCTTCTTTTTCTGAGGTATGTCCTCTGAAATGTCAAGTCTGTTTCCAATAAAACTAGCTGTGAGGACTAGATTCAGGAGCAATTGCAGAGTACCCCGAGCTACTTGTAGTAGGGAAAAGGGCTACTAAAGCTAAACAAGCTGAGCAGGGGCCTTGACAAGTTCTGTAACAGCAGCTGGATAGCTAGTGATTTTGGCATGTGCAAATTTGGACTTCCTGAGCGTTCTTGCCGGGGGGGGGGTCATCTGTAGGGGGCCACTCTAAGTTCAATGAATCCAGTTAAGTGCGGAATACTAGTGAGGCAACAGCCATGGAAATATGGGAAAGTGAAACGAGTCTTGGGCAGGGTCCGTCACTTCGCGGGCCGAAGAACCCCGCAAGCCGCCCTCTCTCCCATTTCGGGGAAGGGGAAATGAGAAATTTACCAAAAATCCCGATGGGCCGCTAGGCTGGAAGACAGTCTGTTACACAACCTCGGCCCTACGGTACGGCCAACGAGAAGCAGCACCTTCGCCCCGCTGCCCTGAGCGTGGTGCGGCCGTTGAGGACAAGCGCGGCGAAAGCCAGCTCCATCTTCCAGGCCCGGGCTCAGGAGAACCCAGCTTCTTCTCCCTGCTCGTCCAGGAACACACCATAAGCTCAGCTCGGGCACGATGGGGAGAAGCGCAGCGGGCCGCCTTGTTCCTCCAGCCAGCTCTTCGGCTGTTCATCTGCATGCTGAGATGTGTTGGTGGGAAGAGGCGCTGTCCTTTCGGGTTCCCCGCCCGCCACTGACGGTTCACAGGACGGGGCGAGAGCGGTTTACAGCCACTTTTTGTCGGTGAACACGACTGACGTCCTGGGGAACTAAACTGAGGCAGATGCAGAGATCCCTTTCGGCAACGCCCCCTTTGTTATCTCTTTTGCTCTTCCCGGGAGGGGCCGAAAAGAATCCACCTCTTTGACTCTCTGTTTCCCAGGCTCTGGTTTGCCTAACTCAGCCCCTTCTTTCCCATCCGTCCTTCTCCAAGATGGCGGCTTCAGCAGTTCCGCTTCCGGGTAGCACGGTCAGGCCGGGCTTGAGGAAGATGGCGGTGGTAGTAGCAGAAGGAGTGCCCAGACGGGGTGGTCGAGAGCCGGCGCGTGCCCCCTTGGGCTGGGTAGTAGGCTTCTTGTTGCTGCTAGGCTTGGTGCCACGGCCCGGCGCAGCCACCACACACTGGGTGGTCACCGAGGACGGCAAGATCCAGCAGCAGGTAAGGGAGGGGCTCCTCGCGTCACTGTGGAAACCGTCTCCATAGAAACATTCTCCCTCCCTCCTTTCTTCTGTGAGGGTCTCTCTTTTCTGGGAGACACTCGCCGTGTATAGAGAAGGGGGCATTTGAGTAGCCTCAGCACGTCGCGTTTCTTTCCGCTAGGGCTTGCCGTGGAGGCGTTGCCCTCCTTTCTGTCTTGTGGTTCAAGCCTGAGGTGGCAGTTCAAGACAAACTTTTCCTTCTTCCTCAGGGCCTTTAAACACCACAGCCGTCCTGAGAGCCTTACACTTTCTAAAGAAATGCATTTTAATCTGGCACTGTAGGAGCCCAAAAGGCATGCCCACGTCCCCGTACACCTGATGGAGGGGTAAAAAGCAGGCTGCCGGAAGGGATGCACCAGCATGCTTCTCCTTGCCAGGGGACAGGCTTTGTCAGCTGGGTAACACCATGCTCCTCCTGAGCTGACCTCGGTTGGCTGGCAGACCAAAGCTGGACACTGCCATGCGCCTCTTCATCAGCCCCACTTCTCCTGAGACAGCAGAAGCAAAGTTGGGTGCTGCTGTGCTCCTCTTCAGCTCCCACTGTACCTGGGCTGGCAGTGCAGAGCTGTCTTCCTGCTCATCAACCCCAGTATGCCTGGCCTGGCACAGGATGAAACCCAGTGCTGCTATGCTCCTCACTGGATGCACTGTGCCCATGCTGGTAGGGCAAAGCTGTGTACTGGTGTGTTCCTCATCACCACGGGGGAGGGGGATAAGTTTTGGAGAACAGCAGGCAAGCAACTCCTCATCACCACAGTGGGGGCGGGGAGATAAGTTTTGGAGAACAGCAGGCAAGCAAATGGGAATACAGACTGCATGGGGGAAATTCTGTATTTTGTTTATAACGTGATTTTGAAGCATTTTGGCTTTTATACCCCACTACCCTACCCTAAGGAGTCTCAAAGCGACTTACAATCGCCTTCCCTTCCTCTTCCCACAACAGGAAGTTTGTGAGGTAGGTGGAGAAAGTTCTGAGAGAATGGTGACTAGCCCAAGGTCACCTAGCAAGCTTCACGTGGAGGAGCAGGGAATCAAACCTGGTTCTCCAGATTAGAGTCCGCTGCTCTTAAGCACTACACCAGGCTGGCATTTTGGACAAACTTCAATAGTTTTCTTATTTTTAAACATCATTCTGTAGGAAATATGAAGGCTTGAAAAATTATTTGACATGATGCAAAGCTATTGCCTCTTCTGCAGCAAGGTCTGTAGCTATCTTTTTGTGTCCGCTTTAATTGGAAGGCTTTAGTTGTATCTAAACTGTAATGATGAATGTCAGAATTAGAAACTCAGTTTAACCTTTTAATAGTGTACCATGGCCACACAATTCAGTCTGTACACTTATGGACATTCTTCTAATGACTAATACCTGTTCTGGAGGTTCCAGTAGCTGTGCTGGTCCAATGAAAAATTCAAAATTGAAGTCTCCTAGACCCCTTATTATGATAAACCAAAATGACACAAAACAGCTTTTTGAGCTGTATGCTGTACTTCATGTTCTCTTCTGTTTATATTGCACTGTGTCCCTTTGGAAATGTGGTTGATAGGGCAGGACTGCAATATTTTGTACAAGGAAACTAGTAACTGTGGATAAGGAAAGTTACAAGTCTTAAAGCTATCTGGCTTATGTTTTGGTGCTGTTCAGTCAGTTGGTTTCAAGTATGTAGGACTAAATCCATAACACTGATGTGCATCCACTGGTACAGGGTGTTAAACATAAGGTCTGGGGGTCAGAACCGGCCTATCCAGGGCTCTTATGTAGCCTGTGAGCAACTGGTGCAAAGGAAGGAACAGAAAACTGCTCAGGGGGGAGAGGGCGGAGCCACTCCAATTGTGGCTTCAGCATGGTCTGCAGCAGTCAATAGTGTGGGAGCGTCTTCCCAGTGCTGCACTGCTGGCTCTCCAGGCCACCCATATGGGTTTTCCTTTGTACCCCCCCTCCCAGCCCATGAGGCCTTGCATTGAGGATACACCAACTTGGAGCTTACCAGCTGCTGTCCTTTATATAGTTTCTGTCTCCAGTACCTGGCCTTACGTTTTATGGCACACATGACCCGGCCCAACAAAGTGACATTTATGTCAGATCCAGCCCTCGTAAGAAATGAGTTCAACACCTCTGCACTAGGGTCCACCTCATAATCCTCTCTAGGGTCTAGAAATAACATGATTATAGAACCTTTGAGATGCAAGGTAGGTTAAACTTCTACAAATCCTGATTACTAATATACTCCGTTATTCAAGATGGGAAGCTACTAGGTCCTTGATCAAGAGTTTTAATCAAAGGGACAGAGAGGTTTGACTGAGCTAATTGACAGTTGCCCTCATTGCCAAATCCAGACTGTGATCTGTAGATTATGGCCTCGTTCCAAATAAAAGGAGACATGTATACAAGCAAAACTGGCTTTGTTCTCTGGCTGTTTCAGTTTCTGCTCCTGAGAAGACAGCCGTCTTTTAAAATGTTGCTTGTCAGTTTAGTAATGAGAAGCTTTATGGCAAAAAGAAAGCAAAACTTGGGTTGCATGTGTAATTCTCTTCTTTGCACATGCTCTTCCTTTGTATCCCATGCATGATTGGGAATTTTGGGTTTCCCTATTAACTAGGACTCTGATGTAGAAAATATTTACCTACTTATGTTATCTTTTATGTGCTTTGTTCAACATACCAAGGGGTCAGTATGATAAATATATAATCCCTGCATTCTATGGTTTATGTAACTAACAGTGTTTAATGAGATTTCCAGCTATGAGTTTTTGCATGACAACTCACCTTACTGACTAAAGCAATCTTGATGGAAGGCCATTCATCGTACTTACTGGACAATGTTAATTCTGAGAGCAAAGATGTGACAGACAGGTTGTCACCAAATTTGAAGTGGTTATGAACATGGCATTTTTAAAAAGCTGTGTAATTTCCTAGGCAAGCTCTAGGCCTTTTAGCCCACAAAGTCAAATAGTGATCCTTGCAGGATCTTCTTCATTTCCCCATTTACAGATGGTGCATTTTAAGTCACTTCCTCCCCACTCTCTCCTCAGCATGAGGCACAGCAGGTTGGCTGAGAGAGTGAGATTGCCAAAGTAGCCATATGAGAGCAAGCTGGCCATGAAGGAAGGGCAATAAAACCACCACTACCTTAGTATATGTCCAGTTCTTTCTTTTCCGTGGTGGTTGCCATAGTGCTGGTGGTTTTACTCTCTCTCCTCTGCAGCCAAGTTGCTCTCCTCCTGGCAGCCACCTTGGTGCTGGAATGGGGAGGCAGAGGCTGCAGTGAATGGTCTGGGGTTCTTGGAAATAATGGCCCTCTACTTCCATACCTGGCACAAGACCCACATCTCCAAAAGGCTCACAGTTTACCTGTTCACTCCCTCTAGTGGCAGCTGTTGCAAGGGTGGAACCACTTGCTAGCCACAAGCCCACCTTCCTGAAACATTAGCTAGGTGCCTCATTGGGAAACAACAGTCAAAAAGCTCCCTCTAAGCTATGGAGTCTTGTGAGCAAAAATTCTACTTTGTGAGCTACTGGCATTAAAGTCGTGAGCGAGCGATTTGACTACTGCATAAAGTAGTTTGCTCTGGAGCCATCCTTCCTGTGCTAAGACAAAAATGTGTGAGCCAGAGGCTAAAAAACTATGAGCTAGCTCACACTAACTCACCTTAGAGGGAACACTGATTGGGAGGTGTATTAGCATTGTGTCTTGGTAAACATGTATTCCAATTAATATCGCCCCTTTCTGTAGTGTTAAACATTGTATATCTGCTGCTTGGACATTTATTACTTCAGGACATTTCAATGAATGTAGCACCTTTCCACCTGCCCAGTAACCACAGAAAGCCACCAATTCTAGTCTAGAAGAAATTTTTGATGGCTGTGAGGCATTCAGTGCAGTCCACTATGAGTCCAGTCCACTGGGAGTCATGCCCAGGTCAAAAGGAGCTTAATCACTCCTTAATTTATTAATTTATTTATTACATTATATTTATTAATTGCCTAATCCCCACGATTCTGGGGTTCTAGGCGATGTACACATTTTAAAAACATAAAAACATATCCAGCATATTGTTTCTTCCCATATCTGGTCTGTGAGTGCTTCAGAAGCACGGGGAGGAAGTAAACGCCACAAGGAATAGGGATCCAGGTAGGGTGCGAGCTATGATGTAAACCATCACTGTCCTCAACATCTCTGCCTTACAGGCCCTGTGGAATTGCATAAGATCCCGCAGGGCCCTGATGTCATTTGACAGAGAGTTCCACCAGGTTCCAACAAGGCCCTGGTCCCGGTTGAGGATAGCTGGATATCTCTAGGGCCGGGGACCACCAGCAAGTTGTTCTGTGAAGAGCATAATGGGTGTAATGGAGGAGGCAGTTCCGCAGATATGTTGGTCCTAGACGGCTCAAGGCCCTAAAGGTCAGAACCAAAACCTTGACCTGGTGCTGCACTGGAAGCCAGCTCAGCTGGCGCAACACAGGTTGAATATGCGCAGTCTGCAGTTTTCCTTTTAGAACACATGCTGCCACATTCTGGATCAGTTGGAGCTTCCGGGTCAGTCTCAAGGGCAGGCCAGCATAGAGCGAGTTACAGTAGTCTAGCCTGGAGGTGGTCGTCGCATGGATTACTGTGGCCAGGTC
The DNA here is from genome assembly GCF_001447785.1 of Gekko japonicus. Lineage (NCBI taxonomy): Eukaryota > Metazoa > Chordata > Lepidosauria > Squamata > Gekkonidae > Gekko > Gekko japonicus. The sequence goes on from NW_015165891.1 coordinate 100,093, forward strand.
AGAGCGCAACAGGAAAGGGGCCAGCTGCCAGGCTTGGTGTAGATGGAAAAATCCCAGCCTGGCTTTACGTGTCCCCTGGGCCTCCATATTAAGGGAGGTATCCAGGATCACACCCAGGCCCTTGATGGACTGCGCCAATGCCAGTGATGCCACACCAAGGGCCAGTAAGGTGAACCCAATCCCTGAAGCCCCTCCCCCTAGCCACAGAACCTCCATCTTTGTCAGATTCAATTTTAACCTGCTCTTTTTTAACCATCTCACCACGGCCTCTAAACTCATAGCCAGATTTTTTGGGGTGGCATCCAGGCCATCCAATGCTGATGCAATTGGGTGTCATCAGCATATTGGTGATACCCAAGCCTGAAACTCCGTGGCAGCTGGGCGAGTGGGCTCATATAGATGTTAACATCAGGAAAAGAAGTGCCCCCTGAGGGACCCCGCACTGCAAGGGGTATCTAGAGGACAGTTTCTCCCCAGGCGCCACCCTCTGTCCCCGACCATGAAGAAACGACGTAAGCCATTAAAGGGCTATCCTGCAAACTCCCACATCGATGAGGGGGCGGGTCAAAAAATCATAATTAACCATGTTGAACGCTGCCATAAGATCGAATAACTATAGCAGCACTGACCCACCTCGGGCCAGCTGCCCACAGAGATTGTCTGCCAAGATGACCAACACCGTTTCCGTCCCATGGCCAGGGCGGAAGCTGGACTGGAATAGATCCAGTGCTGATGTCTCATCCAGGAAACTCTGGAAACCCTTAAAACCCTGAACACCTTGTTTCTTTTACCGTGGCATAAAATAATACTTCCCACCACCATACAACTATCCAGGCTGTACACTTATTTATTTATTTTATTAATTTATTTATATACCACCCTACCCCACAAGCGGGCTCAGGGCGGCTCACAACATGCAATAAAAACAACACAATATTATATTTATTTATTTTTCCAATTTATACCCCGCCCTCCCCGCCAGGCAGGTTCAGGGCGGCTTACATAAAAGTAAATACATAAATAACAATTAGATTACCATAAAAACATCTAAAAACAGTTCATTATAAAACAGTGTAGTATCATAAAGTGCTAGCAGTGTTGTTTTAATTTCATAATGATGGCATTACCGTATGAGTGCATTCCATAGATTATCTAGTTCAGCTCGCTGATCTTTCCCAGATATAATCGGCAGGCACAGGCTGTCCATAGCAAACTGAGGGCCAAGGCTCTATAAATTCCAGTTGTTGTTGATAATGGCGGCAGCTTCTAATTGAAGGCCTGGTGGAAGAGCTCTGTCTTGCAGGCCTTGCATAACTGTAAAAGGTCCCGCAGGGCCCTGATCTATTCCGGGAGCTCATTCCACCAGTATGGAGCCACCACCGAAAAAGCCCTGGCCCTGGTTGCAGCCAGTCTGGCATCCTTGGGGCCCGGGAGGGCCAGTCGGTTTTGTGACCCTGACCGTAGTGCTCTCTGGGGTATATTATGGGGAAAGGCAGTTCCTCAGGTATGTTGGACCCTGGCCATAAAGGGCTTTAAAGGTAAGAACCAGCACCTTGAAGCAAATTTTGTATGCTATCGGCAGCCACTGCAAAGCCTTCAGGACAGGCTAGATGTGCTCCCGCGTGGGGAGGCCCATCAGAAGCCTGGCTGCAGCATTTTGCACTAGCTGCGGCTTCCGGATTTGTAACAAGGACAGCCCCATGTACAGAGCATTACAGTAGTCTAATCTCGAGGTGACCATCGCATGGATCACTGTCACCAAGTCGTTGCGTTTGAGGAAGGGAACCAACTGCCTAATCAGCCAGAGGTGATAAAAGGCTGACTTGGCTGTGGCTCTACCTGGGCCTCCATTGTTAAGGAGGCATCCAAGAGCGCTCCCAAACTCCTAACCTCTGGTGCTGGCACCAACGGTGCCCCATCGAAGGCCAGGAGTGGGATCCCTACCCGCAGACCGCCCCGGCTCAGGCATAGGACCTCCGTCTTCATCGGATTCAATTTCAGTCAGCTCAGTCTAAGCCAACCAGCCACGGCTTGTAATGCCCAGTCCAGATCTTCCAGTCTGGAGCCAGACTGACCACCCAACATCAGATAGAGCTGGGTGTCATCTGCATACTGGTGACATCCTGGCCCATAATTCTGGGCAAGGGGGCACATATAGATGTTGTATAACATTGGGGAAAGCACTGCCCCTTGAGGCACTCCACACTCCAGTGGGTACCTTTGGGAGAGCTGTTCCCCTAATGCCACCCTTTGTCCCCAACCATGGAGAAAGGAGGCAAGCCATTGCAAGGCAAGCCCCTGAACTCTTATGTTGGTGAGGTGGTGGATCAGTAACTGATGGCTGACCGTGTCGATTGCTACCGACAGGTCCAACATCAACAGTACTGCCAATCCGCCCCAATCCAGATGCTTCCGGAGATCATCCGTGAGTGTAACCAGTACTGTCTCTGTCCCATGGCCTGGGCGAAAACCGGACTGAATTGCCACAGCCCTCTCTATTATTTTGCCCAAATAGGGCAAATTGGAAACCCGCCAGTAGTTAGCTAGTATGGCCAGATCCAGAGATGGCTTCTTCAGGAGAAGGAAACATCAGTCACAGCAGTCAGTAATCCCTGACAACAGCATGACGATTCCCACTACAGTGACTACTGCAACAGTGTCAGAGAGGACATAGAAGAGCTGGTACTGGTGCCAAGCTGATCTCGGCAGTGTCCTAAGGTGATGGTACATAATAAGATTGATCAAGTTGAACAGGGAAGGCCGGTGTCATTTTGGACATCCACCACCACAGCCAAAAGCCTTGCTACTATTTTTTACCATTTTAAAGCCTTTGAGAATGTTGTACATTTTATTTTAGAGTTGAATCTTGTTATTTCACCTGTGAGAACTTCTAGAAAAATTGTGTTAGTTTTTGTGGCTTGAAAAGATTTGGAGAACCGTTCAGTTTAAGGCCAATAGCTATTATCTGTGTGCAGATTGAAACTAGTGCAGTTTCCAGCTCATTCTCCTAATTCCTGTGTAGTGATTCAGTCTAACAGATTTTTTTCACAAGATGCTTTCAAATATTGATATAAATTTAGGTCAGCACTTCAGGATATTTTCCCCTCAGCTATACATCATAATCTCTGCTTTGCATTGCTCTCACTGATAGGCTGAGTACATATATACATTTTGTATTTTTAACATTATGTATTGACATAATTTATACTGCAAATGAATGGTCCGTCCATTTTGCCTGATATTGAACCTGTAAAGGCTGGGTGGGGGGAGATGCATATCTTTAGAATGCATCACCAGAGCATTAGAAGACAGGGAAGGAAGCAGAGGAGGTGATACTTTGAAAATGTAATTGAAGGATGTGTATCATAAAGTTTTGCTGGAGTGTGCCCCTTGGAACTGCTAAAGCTTATAATAATAAATACTCTTTTCACTGCATCCAAATTTGGCCATTCCTATTACCTTAAACTCCTGCCAACCTAGCAGTTCGAAAGCAAGAAATTGCAAGTAGATAAATAGGTACCACTTCGATGGGAAGGTAACAGCGTTCCGTGCGCCTTGGTGTTTAGTCATGCCGGCCACATGACCACAGAAACATCTTCGGACAGCGCTGGCTCTTAGGCTTTGAAACGGAGATGAGCACCGCAACCCTAGAGTCAGACTCGACTGGCTTTTGAGCAAGGGAACCTTTACCTATTACCTTAAAACACCATGGGGATCTTTTATCACTTGTTTTCAAAGCAAAGTTTCCTCAAATCCTTCTGAGCAAAGTAACAGCATTGAAACGTTGTAATAAATAGTGCCAACTCTGAACGTTTGACTGTTCAGATACCCTGATAATGATACCACAGCCCACAGTGCTTTACAAGTGACCTTTCTGAAACTTTCTTAGAATTTGCAAAATCTACATACAATCTCTGACCAGTTTCAGTAAACTTTGGTGATGTTGCTTCAGTGGCCCCAGTGATTTGGCAACTTTTCCCCTCATCAGTCCTAATGACTTCAGTAGAACTGCTGCTTCCCAAAATAACTTTTGCTCCAGTCCTCAAGAATATTTGTTTGAAAGTAAGATTTCTGGTGGCTCTTGTTTCCAAGTAAATATTTAAAATGTATAGGCTTTAACCAGTGATATTCAGTGGCTCAGGAGCTACATGTGGCTCCTATAAGCACCATTCTCTATTGTAGCACCTGCCCTGTGTTTAGGATAAGTGGGAAAGACCTTTCCTGGTTGGGGCTTGTGGTGGATAGTTGACTCTCAAGTTGAAACAGCTGGTGATAGAAAAGTGGGTAACCTGCAAACCTTCCTGAGGTGGAGACATAATGCCAGGAATGGATATAAATGAGGCTCTTCTAAGTAATCGTAATTGTGAATGTGGCTGTTTGAGTGAGCATCATGCTATGCAATTGGAAGTAGATTCATGAAAACCAAAAGGGCTATTCTCCAGTTAGGATTAGAGGTACTTTATATATACTGATGTCTGCTTTTCTGTCCTACAATTCCATATGTTTGGTGACTACCCATTGATGACCTAGCCATGTCAGGGAGGCAACTTGTGTGTGTAGTCTTCCCAGTAGCGTGCTCTTGAATGAAATATTGTACAGTGTGTTATATCCTGTTTAAGATTCTGTGTAGAAGTTGCACCATTCACTGAAGTGGCTTTGTGTTGCAGTAAGGCTCATTAGGTTTAGGGCTTGCTCTCAACTGGAATGTTCATAGAGTTTAACTTTACAGTTCTGCTGGGAGGTGCTTTTTAAAGCATGCAGAAAGGAAATGGCTATAGATTGAGTGAGCATCACTGGCTTAAACGTATGCTATGCAATTGGAAGTAGATCAGTGTGAAATCCTGTAAGAGTGTCACCTGAAATAACTGAGCTGGTGGTCTGGTTTACTAGTCCCCATATATAAGAACACAACAAGCCAATGCAGAAACTTCCTACAACTGAGATTTTGAAAGCTATCTGAAGGCTTAATTTAAAAAGCTTTTCCAAACAAAAGATATATTAGTGTGGAGATCAAATAGACCACACTATAAAATATAAAAATAAAAACTTTGGGGTTTAATTGAACATGACACCACCTGCAAAAAACAATTAAGCATTCCCCATTGGCAGTACAGGAATAGAATTGCAGCAAAGACACCAGTATAAAAGGTTTAATTTTGTCAAGTTCACCCAATATGCCCATTTCACTTTCCTGTTTAATGTAACAAAGACAAGCAATTGACCTAATCATGGTGGAAGAATTCACAGAATATATAGGACTGAAAATTGCATTTTACTTTTCTTTTTCTTTTCTTTACTTTTTCAGCCAATTTCTCAGTCAAGGATTTGGTTCTTCCAACAAGTTGGATTCATATTGTGCAACTAATGATGCTGCCGATATTTTTAATGGTAGTTTGTGCACTGGCTGAAATTTGAAAGTGGCACTACTTTTGTTGACATAATCCAGTTAGAGCTGAGCATATTCAGGTTCAGTTAATTTCAGTGGACAAGACTGAACCATAAATTTAACCCTCCCATTGAAATTAACAGAAGCTAAGGGGGTGGGGTAGTTTTGAAGAAAGTGTGTAACCTTAACTGTTATTTGGCTTGGGGACAAAGAATCTCAGTTTGTATCACTTACTGAAGCCCACAGTTTGTTGGGCTTTTATATACTACTTTTTGGTTACAAATAGTAATATTGTGGATGGCATAACTGTATTATATGAGTTGCAGAACAAGGATTTTTTTTTTCCTTCTAGCAGAGGCTTTACTGTTTATGCACACACTGGCAGCATGAAAGCAGAACAAAAAGTCTTCCAGGAACTTGTTCTTTGTGCTGTTCTTTAGAGTTTGTCTTAAGATATGCATTAATCCCTTTTATGTTCACCCCTGCAATGTATATTTGATTTCAGACAGGCACCCTGAGTAAAACAAACTCATAATTCACCATCAGAGTAGAAAAGCAAATCAGTGACAGTGTAAGGACTGCTGGTGGGGGAGGGGGTGGTACTGGCTCTTCTCCTTAGTGTAGTTTACCTCAAGAAATAAAACTGTCTTTCATTTTATCGTTCATAGTTGTTTTCCCCTCTATATACCATCAACTAATTTAACTCTCTTGAGAAAATGATAACCTTCTCATCCTTTCCTGTAGAGCAGCACAACTAAATTCAACATGCTTATCAAGCAAAGCAGTTTGCAGGCATTTAACAAAGCGAGACTATCTCTAATACTAGCTAGATAACAGCATTAATGATTAATCTCAGGGAGAGAGGTAGAATTTTAACCTTAACCGAATTCCACCCTTATTAAGTATAGAACTTTAATCTTAAAATCTAGCAACAAATACTGACTAAATGATACAATTTTTTAAAAAGCTCAGGCGATGTCTATGGTTTTTGGAAATAGCACTGTGCCATTTAGTGCCATTGTAAACATGCTCTCTATTAAAATATACACTAGCATTTCCTCAGCTAAATTAGTCCTCAAATCAACTTGCCAAATCTGTAATATTTTCTGTGAGTATGTCAGTTCAGTCTACCCCACACTCCTTAAAACTAGGGGAAGTAACAATTCTGCATTATGAAGGGTATAATGCTACTGTTGTGCTGAAGCCATATTTCTCATTCTTCTTTTGATCTTTCCATTCCCCAGGTGTACATATCTGGGAAGGGAAAGATATATAAGCTTAACAAACAGTTAGTAAAAACCTGAGGAGTACCTTTCTTTCTTTCTCCTACCCCACTTTGCCTTTTCTCCTTTCATATGTTATGGGAGAGGAGGGGTGACTCAGGGGCATTGGAACTGCGGTCTGATGATGCAATTGGATATGACTGGGGAGAGTTATAAAAGGGGCAGTAGGAGATGAGGGCTTTAATGGGGGGTAAAATGGTGAGTATGGTCTTTGAACATCTGTTGCGTGGGAGTTTGGCTTTTCACCCATTTGAGTTTAACACTCCTGCTATAGTCTCAGTTAATGTGTTTTTGTAGTAGACTGTTATTTAACTCATTTGATTATCTATAGTGCACAGAGTGTGTGTAACCTTTCCCCTTGTGTCTGTTACCCACAGTGCTTTAGGCAATGTTTACATTGGGGCCTTGGTGATAGGAATTGTTTGGAATCCCAGTGTCTTAATTTTTTTATTTATGTAAATCTCCATGCAATGCAAATTAATTTCCCAGAATATAAAATCACAAAGCTTCATTGTGTATTTTCTGATATGGATACATGGGGAAACTTCTGATTTATAAGTAGTATAAATGTAGTCTGAATTATAGTAACTGTGATTGGTAAAAACAGGTTTAAAGAGAACTTATGGCAATGGCTACATTTGTCTGTCTTCCAGGTCGACTCACCAATGAACTTGAAACATCCTCATGATTTAGTAATTTTAATGAGACAAGAAACAACTGTTAACTACCTCAAAGAGCTGGAGGTAAGGCTTCTGTTACAAATTAGTTTTATAAACTTTGTAAGCAGCAGGAAGAATGACACTAGTTGGTATGTATTTGAAGAATTAAAGTATTTTATGTTGTATTATGTGCCAAGGTTGTGTTCTTGGTAGTCTTATTAAAGTTTATATGGAGAAATCCTAAATTTAAAAATTGTATATTAGCATTTGGCCGTTCTGTGTTGTGGGCCTTGGCCAATATCCATGACTTATTTCTGTTAATCCATGGGAGCTTGACACTTGTTTTTTTTGAGCAGCAGCTCTCATTGACTCATGACAGATTTCTTTTGGGAGTTACAAAAGCAGCTTCTGGTATGAGGTGAGAGGCCATCAATTCAAAGAAAAAAAAGTCCAAAAGTGTACTGGGCTAGTGCATATAAGCACTTCTTGGCATCCCATTCTTTATTTAAAATAACTGTTCAAGGCTTGTTAAACACGGTTTCATTGCATTTATGCTTTCTCCTCACTTGCGGAAATACTTTTCAGTTTTATAATAACTGAGTCTTATGTTAAGCAAGTAAATACTTTGGTATTCCAAAACTCTATATCCAAATGTAATGTCAAAGACACTTTGGGCTTTATCGGAGTAGTTCCCCACGCCCCACTGGAAAACTGCTATTGAACTACAACATTCTTTCAAAAACAATTGATATGGCTTCTGAGGAGTTCTTGTATTATAAAACAAAGACCTCTTGGCTTGCCCATCCTCTTCTATACACTTACATAGATTTCATTCCAAGAGGTTTCGGATATCCAAAATATACCATTGTGAAGGAACTTAATTTTTTAAAAAGTACTCAGAGTATTCTTGCCTCTGTTTTCTGCAAATTATCCTTTGTGTCTAAACGCACAGACCACCCCACCGTTTCTTGACCCTTGAAGAATATTGGCAGCCTTGGTTGTTTGCAAAGACTTGGTCTCCTGGCAATTATGTCCAATATGATGATTGATCATGGCTAGAAATATAGTCTCTGGTCTCTTCATTGGAAACTGGCATCATAAACCATGTGATTTTGCTTCTAAGTCCTAACTCTGATAAGATCTTGTAAGTGTTGCAGTTAATCTTGTGCGCAAAATTTTTCTTGTATCGAAAGTTATTTTTCTACATCTATGTATTAAGAACATATTTTATTCTTCCATGTTGTATTACATCAGTTTCATTCCACTATTTCTCAACTGTTTTGAGGATAATATGGGTAAAGTTTTCTTTACTGGACACTTGAGCTTTTCATAAGGAGAAACGTATCTTGATCTATATATATATTACTGTTTTGGGGTGTTTTTTTTAGAAACAATTAGTTGCTCAAAAGATCCATATAGAAGAGAATGAAGATAGAGACACAGGGCTGGAACAAAGACATAATAAAGAAGATCCCGATTGCATTAAAGCAAAGGTGCCATTGGGGGACTTGGATCTCTATGATGGCACATATATCACCTTGGAAAGCAAAGATATCAGGTAATGAGATGGCTAGTGTGTAAGAATTTACAATCGCTATGCTTTCTGATGGTGGGGAAGAGAGTATGGAAATCTCTGCTTGAGCAATAATAAAGATTTCTGAATTATTAGATAATTGCACGTTTTGGGGTGGAGAGTATACTTGTTCTGTTTTAATAGTGAGTATTGTATAGAACATTATAAATGTTCAAAATGCTTAACTCACTGTTATCTTTACAAGAGACATGTAAGGTATGTCAGCATTGTTGTACTCTTATTGTAAGTGGAGAGCCAAGAAAGAGTGGCCTTCTTAAGGTGAGTTAAAGGTAGAGGGGAAATTCTGTTTTACAGCAGAGTCTTTGAGCGTCTCTGCTATATAATAATTGTGTGTCATCAAGTTATAACCGACTCGTGGTGACCCCAGGACCTTGGCAAGTAATATTCAGAGGTTGTTTGCTGTTGCCTTCTTCTGTATAGCAAGCCGAGTCTTCCTTCATGGTCTCCCATCCAAGTACTAACCGTGGCCAATTTGCTTCGTTTCCAAACTCTGATGAGATTGGTCTAGTCAAGCTATTCAGGCTGCTGTCGGGGCCCATACTAGTTCTAACATATCTTAGTAAATCACCAGTATTCCATTTGAAGATCTTTGGGATTCAGTTGGAATCCTGAAATGTTGAGCTTGAGTAATGACAATATGTTATTTTATAATCATAAGATAACTTTAATTGATGTGGGCAGTTTTTGAGAGGCCAAGTAATCAGAGCAGTTACTTAAGTTTTTAATACTTGATACTTGCAGAACAAGAATGCTTCACAGTCTGAAAGTCTGAGTTAGGAGGCTGAGCTCTGAAATGAACTGGAGCTTGAAGTGATGGAATTTACATTCCCAACTTGTTCAGAGACTCAGCTAGTGGTCTTGGATAAATTACATTCTCTGTGTTCTTTCACTGTCTATGTCTAACTTACAGGTTTATTGAGACTAGAAATATATTACAGGTGCTATATAATGTTAGAATAGCTGCTAATTTAAAGAGGTAACACTGGTCTAGCTCAAAGAACCACTGTAGTCGTAGCAGCCACTGTAGTTATGTAGATTTTGTATAGATTATGTATTGATTGTCAACTCAAGGGATTTTCCCAAAGTATGTCTTGGTGCTGTTCTGCTTGTACATTTGTATGTTTTAATCTCTCTCGGGAATAAATTATTATTCTGCTGATTTGTGTTTCTGGAATTGTCTAAAGCTCTGCTTGTAGAAATGTCCATAGCTTTTCTCTGTCAAAACCTTCCAATAAAATAAGGGGTGTGGTCAGGATAATTCGATGGGAAATATTCACTTTGGCTGAAGTTACAGTTAATGTATTGAGTAGTTTTCTATCATCAAACCCCCTTTTACAGCCTGCTACAACAATATTTTATCACCAGGCTTTCATAGGCATTCCTAAAATGTATAAAATTTGCCTTTGGTGATTATGGGACTATGGGATTATGGCAGAATCCAGAGGAATACCTTGATTCAGAATATCATTCTTTTTAATTCCCCATTGAGGCTATTCAGAATATGGCACTAGAATATCCTGAATTTATATTTAACTGTGTACCTGTTTTCTGGGAGAGAGATTAGAGTTGCTTTCCAGCCTTTTATGTATCACTCAGTAAAAATACTATTAGTGCAAACAGTTCTGAAAGAGCTCTTACTGTATAAAGAAGATTGCGGAGCTAATAGATAAACAAAACAGTGAAATGTTAGCATCGTTCTTGCCTGACTCCTGTTACCTGTCATCTAATAGTCTATTGTTTGTATTTTTTTTAATTTAGTCCTGAAGACTATATAGACACAAAATTTCCTTTACCCCCTGATCTAGAACAACCAGAATGTACAAACATTCTAGATCTTCCATACAGCATTCATGCATTCCAGCATTTACGGGTAAGCAACGGTTGTTTAGGTTCTTCTACCACTTTGCCTCTGACTTGCCCCTCTTGCTGAGATGACTAAATACATTCTATAGTTCAGACTGTTTCTTCTATAATCACCTAATTCACGTAATCAGTTTTGTGAAGCAAATGATGTGCAGTTCAAACAGTTTTATGATTTTGCAGCAAGCACTTTCTTTGTAATATTTGGCAAAAGGCTCAGAATGCAGGGCAGGGCAGACCTCCTAGTGGTCAGTTCCTTGTTCAGGTTCCTTCTCCTTTACAGCTACTATTTTATACACACACATGCTCACACACCCCAACTTTGTTGACTAACTAAGTCCAATCTCTCTACCTTTCCATCCTTCAGATTCATTCTTATGCGGTTTTGGGTGGAAATGTTCAAATCCTTTTGATACTTTGAAAAAGTAATAACGTACACAAATTTGTGTTTGGCCAGAGTGAATGAGTGAAGAATAGTGAGTTCATAGGTTCAGAATTTAGATTTTTTTTCTACCTATAATGCTGCTACTACACCAAACCTTTGTTAGTTAAGCCCTGCAGCATAACAATCAGGGGTCATCCCATTGCAGTCCATATGCTTCATCCTGCCTTATCACAGTTACAGGACATTTACTTCAATCGAAGTGCTGGCCAATCATTTGCAAAATTTCCCACAAATTACACCCTTATGTTTTTCTGCATGTTAGTAGGGCACAAATATTTTAAGGTGTGGCCAGAATACCCTTTCTAACCAAGTCTAGTCTTTTTAAGTAGAATGGTATGAGCAGTACACTTTCTAAATATTTAAAGATTCATGATTATACAGGAGGAAGTGTGATTTCTTGGTTTCTCCCTGATTCTGTCTCCCTGATTCTGTGTTACTAAGTGAACATACATGGCAAAAACCCATCAGGATTACTTGTATTAGTATATAACTGGTAATAGAAGTGCTGGTGAGGGAACATGAATTAATAACAACAATGCTGTAGCACTGTAGTGCAGTGAGAGGGTTGGATCCCTTGGAATACTTTCTTTGGGGGGGGCAGACAGTTTTCACTGGCTCTCCCTCCTGCTGTACACCTCCAGCTCCACACACAAGCACCCCGCCATGCTTTCCTGGGCGTCCTAATCCCCGGGAACAGCATTTTGCTGAGCATTTTGTACTTCAGCAGAAAAAAAAAGAGTGAGGCAAGAAAGTTATGCTTTGCTGACAGAAATCCTTCTGTGGGATCCAAACAAGTGTGATTGGTTCCTTATAGAAGTGTATGTGAACAGTGTTCAGCACAAAAACGCTTTCCAGTGCAATCCTTTTGTGATTCTTGGTCATGCCAACCCTCCCACAAGGAGGAAGACAGCACTAATTCAAAATAGACTTAAAGGAGTCCTCCCTCTTAAAACTTTTGTACAATTAAGGAAGACTGGTATTAATAAAGGGGTTGTGCAGTATCTTTTGTGATATATAAAGAGATGATACTTAGATGTTTGGATATATGATTATATGTATTAATGTTTATATGATAATATAATGGTGAATAATTTGTAATAAAAATAGAAAAATAATATATAAACAGCTTATATATAAACTACTTGAGATACTTTGTAATCGTCTGTAACACGGTATTTGCTGACTTTTGGTATAACCCTCCCACAAGGAGCGTTGCAACTTCTCTCGTTTTCAAAACTTAAGCTGAGGACTTCAGGGCTTTGTTTTTTGTTTTTTAAATCTGTACATTCTTGAGCAACTGTTCTCTGTTCAAGTGTTTTTCCAAATGGCAAATCTTCCACACCTGAGCCTTTGCAATATTCAGAGAGACATGCTGTCACATCTAGGTCCTGTGTGCAGCACTAAGCTGTTCAGATCTGGGTTATATACTGTATGTTTTGGGTTTTTTAGCTTGCTTTATATTTTATCTTTTGTAGTGTACCTTCAGGCATTTTAGGTAAATATTTTTAGCGCCTGGTGACAGTCTTAAAATCATACCATGGGCAGTGTTCCCTCTAAGCTGAGTTAGTGTGAGCTAGCTCGCAGTTTTTTGGCCTCTGGCTCACACATTTTTGTCTCAGCTCAGGAAGGACGGCTCCAGAGCCAACTCATTTATGCAGCAGCCAAATCGCCAGCTCACAACTTTAATGTCGGCAGCTCATGAAGTAGAATTTTTGCTCACAACGCTCTACGGCTTAGAGGGAACATTGACCATGGGTATATCAGATTTGGTATTTTGAAAGAAAGCTAGAGACACTTCATAACTAAGCTGTTTCATGGTAAGTATTTTGCCAGCATTAAACATCAGATCTGGCTTATCAGGAATTCAACCTAATGTTCATGTTTTTTGAAACTTTAGTAGTTCATGCTAGAAACAGTAGTGAGTAAAGCATAAAAGTAGCTAGCATTTTTCTTTGTGGACTGCCTTAGCATTTTCTGCAACACATGTAAAGAATGTTGGACCTAGGCACCCTTTAATTTCTTGCAGCAAGGCGTTTAAGCAAGAGTGCATACTAAGGATCACTTCACACAATTCAGTAATGCCTGAACTGTTTAAAAAAACCCTGAGTATGTTCTCTTTGTACTTTTAAAATATGTTAGTGGACAACAGGCGTTCTAGTAAGATGGGTCTTCAGTCTTGATGCTAGAGAATCTCATTGTGTGTGCCAGATCACTGACTTTTTCCCCCCTCCCAATCTAGGGTATTCAAGAACGAGTTAACCTTTCGGCACCCTTGCTATCTAAAGAAGATCCTATATTTACTTACTTATCCAGAAGGTTAGGAAGAAGCATAGAGGAGATCGGTCATCGCATTTATGATGGTCTCATGAAGGTATGCTTTCAGTGACCACCTTAATCATTTTCCTGGAAAGAACATCTAGAAGCACTGATCCAGCATAATTTTTCTGGATTTACAAGGGCTTGTTCAGATGCTATCTAAGTACTAGTTACATGAAAATGTCCTAACTGGTAAAAAATGTGCTAGTGAAATGTAGTGAGATGCTGACTCATTTTGTTAATGATAAGAAGTCCATTTTCATTTTTCTGGCCTTCATGGTTACTGTTTATTGTGAAAACCAGAAAAGAGGGGTGTATTCTGAATCTGGTGTCAGCTTCTGCTACATGAAGACTCAGCTTGTTCGTTTGTTTTTACATTGATTGTATCTTTTTATTGTTACAGAACTCATCTTCTTGGGTATTGTATAACATGGCTTCCTTCTATTGGCGAATAAGGAATGAGCCATATCAGGTGGTGGAGTGTGCCATGCGGGCACTCCATTTTTCTTCAAGGTGAGGCTTTCTCCATGAAGCAGGGAAATGGCTTTTACAAGTAGCATAAGATAACACATTGTATGGTTGAAAATTAAATTGAACAGAAATTTCAGTCTCATCCCATCTAACTTGAACAGGCAATGTGTCTGTTGATATGCAGTTTAACTTCCATATTTTGTGTAGTTGTTTGTAGGCCAAGCTGCCTCTTGTCTCAGCTTAAGCATCACTAAGAAAATACTAAATTTTCAGTGTGTGCTGTTTGCTAACCTGAAACAAATGACAGTGAACATTTTATGTTAACTGTAAAGCTTATACCAAAATGTCCATCGCTTATACCAGATTTGAAATGTTCCCTGTGCCAAGAATAAAGTGGCTTAATTATATCTCACTTTTGCCCTTTTGTATAGCCCGTCTTCCTCACCCAACCCTTCCTTGAGTAAAATGTGTCACCAGTTATCTCATACTGCAGTGAAATCAACTTACTAGTTTAATATGTAGACAATAGGAATGGAAAGCTAAGCCATCAGAATAGCACAACAAAGATTTGCCTTGACACAGTTATTGAGAAAATGTATTTTTGCTTTGCAAGGCTATCAAAAGCTGTAGGTGTTTGATTAGCTGCCATTTGCTACACTGTTGCTTTAAATGTGATGCAAGTGTATCCTTTCATAGATCATTTTGTACTGGATATGTAAACCTGTATTTCATGAATAACTTTTTTTTACCTTACACACATTTTTATTTTCAAAATTGTTGGAAAAGTTAATCTGCAAATCAAGGATGCAAATCGTGTCTATAAAAAGCAGCAGTTCCAATGTGTGAAGTTAGGAGTTGAAGGGCTCCTCCATATGGAGCCAGATCAGCCGTTTCTGCAAGCCCAGTGCTGATGTCAAGACTGGCAGCATGTCTGAAATCTGTTTTAGCATGGGGTCAGGGAGGCGACTTTCCAGTTCTCTGTCATCTTGGCTTCCTCGAGGGATGATAGAGATCAAACCTAGAGCCTCAAGTTTGCCAGCAACATCGAGAAAGCACTTTTGATAACATCTCACTGACAACTTGTTCTTTCCTCTCTTTCAGGCACAATAAAGACATTGCACTGATAAACCTGGCGAATGTGTTGCACAGAGCACATTTCTCTGCTGATGCAGCCATCGTGGTCCACGCAGCTCTGGATTACAGTGATGTCTTCACTAGTTATTATACTTTGGGAAACATATATGCAGTAAATACAATGTTTTCGGTCATCTAGAATGGTTGCGTCATGTTGCTTAGTTCTGTAAGGCAGTAAGAGTGAGAGTGATGGGATCCAGCTGTCTTTGCAGAGGAATTGATCTCTCAGCTGACAGATAACAGCTTTTCATCTGAGTCATTTGTTTGAGAGTTTGACTAAAGTAGCTAGTATATCACCCATTTGACTCTCTGAGTGATCCCCTGATAAAACTAGTAATTGCTATAAAGAAGCTCGAAAGTAATATTTTACTGATCTCTGAGCGCTGCTAATGTGCCTTTTTTTCTCAATCCTTTTTCAGATGCTTGGGGAATACAACCACTCAGTACTGTGTTATGATCATGCTTTACAGGCCAAACCAGGGTTTGAGCAAGCAATAAAAAGGAAGCATGCTGTTCTATGTCAGCAAAAGCTCGAGCAGAAACTGGAGGCCCAGCATAGGTAAGTAGAGATGGTGGAAAGTGTAAACCACACCCAACTTGCAGTGACCCCATAGGGTTTTCAAGGCAAAAGATAAACATAGGTAGTTCGCCATTGCCTATCTCTGTGTAACAACCCTGGACTTCCATGGTGGTCTCCCATCCAAGTAATAACCAGGGCCAACCCTGCTTAGCTTCTGAGAGCTGAAGAGATTGGGGCTAGCCTGGACCATCCAGGTCCAGGTGTAGGTAGGCAGTGTGTCCTCTTAAAATTCGAGCAAAGTTTTGTCATTGGTCTTATTCACATTATGGCAAGCTATAACTCAACTCTGCCTGTAAAGAACAGAAAGACAGCAAGACCCAACCTTTCTGAAATAAGTGCTGGCATGTATCTGCAGGAAAAGAATATTTAAAACATCTTGAACTTAGCTTTCATTGACTTTTTTAAAGATCACTTCAGCGAACCTTAAATGAACTGAAGGAATATCAGAAGCAGCATGACCATTACTTGAGGCAACAGGAGATCTTAGAAAAGCACAAGCTGATTCAGGAAGAGCAGATCTTGAGGAACATCATCCATGAGACACAGATGGCAAAAGAAGCACAACTTGGTACCTATCGCATAATGACCATTCTTTGATCAGTTTGAAAAATGAAAAGTGTCCATGTGGTTCATGAAAGAATTCTGGGTTTTTTTATGGAACCAGCGCGTTTTGATAAATGGCAGATGGTATTCTATTGAGTGGAATGTTTGCTGGAGAAATATTCCAGCTCAAGAACTGTTTGATCCAGAAGTTGCATTTCAATAAGTTCTGCTTATATAAACAGAGCCTGTGAGTGATCTTCTGTTAAACTTCCACGATCAAGATCTAAAGGGCTATCTATGAGCTTTTTGGCCTCTTCTTTTTGGCAGCATCGCCCTCTGCATACTAATCCAAGCTTTCCCAATAAGCCAGCGGCCCTTCAGAACAGCATTTTATTAGGCTGAAGGTACAGTGTATAGCCGAGTCACAGCTTACTCATGGAGACAAGTTCCGCCTCATGATTTTTGAGATAAGAGGTGAGCAGAGGTGGCTTGCCATTGCCTTCCTGTGCATAGCAGCCCCTGTCTTCCTTGGTGGCCTCCCATCCCAGTACCAACCCTACTTAGATTCCGAGGTCTGATGAGATCAGGCTGATATGGGCTGTTAGGGCTGCTCCAGGTCATACCATTTGTTTGGTGCCTCTAGCATGAAGTATTCAGATGAGTGCTTCTAATACAGAGCTTCTGCATGTTACCGCTAATAAACTTACCTTTTTTCTTTTTTGCTGTCAGGTTGCAGCTGACTTATGGTGTTTTCAGGGGTTTTCAAGGCAAGAGCCTTTCAGAGGTCGTTTGCCCTTGCCTGCCTCTGCATAGCAACCCTAGACTTTCATGGTTGTCTCCCATCCAAGTACTAACCAGGGCTGACCATTCTTAGCTTCTGAGATCTGATGAGATTGGGCTTTCCTGGCCTATCCAGGTCAAGACAAAAAAAAGTATAAAGTGTGCCTTTGAGTCACAGCTGACTCATAGCAACCCCACGAAGTTCCACCTCATGAGGTTTTCAAGGCAAGAGATGAACAGAGGTGGTTTACCATTGCCTTTTCTGTGCATAGAAGCCCCCTTCTTCTCTCCCATCCAAATACTGACCCTGGTTAGATTCCAAGCTCTGATTGAGATCAAGCTAGTCTGGGCTATTTGGGCTGCTATTGGAAAGAAAATTGGGCAGTTGCCCTCTGTGTGTGCCAAAGTGTTTTGCATGTGGCCATGGGCCTCTTTGGATGCTGGCCAATAAGTACAGGACATGGAGTGGTCTGAAATTGTAAAAATACATGAAATAGTTACCTTTCAAATATGTATTAACTTTTGCTGTAGTGTTGCATCTCATGTCTGTTAGCTATGAATGCACACAACTGGGACATAGGTAACTGAAATACCCATGTTTCATGAAGTTTGCTCAAGAAATATAATATAGAGATAGCATTATAGATTAGATTAGATTCTGTTTATGGACACTTAGCTTGTGTACTCATATGCTTTATAGCATTAAATGATGCAGGGCAACATATCATTAGATGCAAACTTTTGTTTTATGCAGGGAACCATCAGATTTGTCGCTTGGGCAACCAGCAGCACAGTTTGCATTGCCAGTGGGACCAACCTGTTCGCTATCACCGTGGTGATATGTTTGAAAATGTTGAATATGTTGAGGTTTGTTGTGGTGCATTGGTCTTTTTGCTAAATAATCTATAAAGTTCTTGGAGCTGAAATAGGCACCTCCCTTTGGGATTTAAGGCTGCCTTGAAGTGTTCTGTAGCACCATGCTCAGCACACAATGACTTAAAAGTAAAGTTAGGCATTATTCTTTATTTGGAATTGTAAATAATAGTGTCCATTGTGCAAAAATATATTTAAGTTGTTCCTAGGAAAACAGAACTCCTTTTCTCTATCATAAGGGCTGAACATTCTCCCATGCCTCTTGACCAGAAGATTCTTTGTTGTCCAAAACAGAGATGATAAACAGATGCTGAGCTGAAATCACTGTGTGGCTCCCTTCCTCTTCCATTGGTGGAGCGTGGTATCCTTATTAGAGTTACTCCTACCAGCAGCTCCCCAGCGAGGGCTATGCTAAATATCTTGCACAGTCCTTCTGTTTGTGGTGCGAGTCAGATCTCCAACACATTCCCTTCTGCTCCACAGAAGCAGGACATTTTGAGACCATTGCTTCCCCCTTTCTGCTCGACAGCTCCACCTCTCTTCTTAAGGCAGTATTCCACAATGTTGTGCCTGCCATTGGGCTCCCTCATTCAATTTCTTCCACATTATTGGAGGCATCATCTTTTTGTCTGCAGGAGGAGCATCCATTCAGACACCACTGCCTCCATCATGGGAGGATGCTTGACTTGCCTCCTAACATTCTGTAATTGGCTCCGGCACCCCATGACAGATTTCATGGTGGAGCCCATTCCCTGTCCTCAAAGTTTCAAAGGTGTCCACAGATTGGGAACCCCTGCTCTAAGTGGGGGGAAACAACACTGGAATCATGCTAATGAAGGCTTTTTAAAAGATTGCTGCTTTCGCAGATGTGTCACAGCTTGTCTCAGCTGAAGATAAACAGTGCTGGCTTATGAAGATGCCTAGAGACCTACCTTCTGTCACTATGGAGAAAAGAGGGCCTGCGGAGGCTCAGGGCAGTGTCCTCCAGTGACCTCACAAAGTTGGTGATGATCTCCAGCTGACAGAACCTAGGTCCCAGCAAGTCTTTCCTACTCCTTCCCCTTCAACTATATGTGGCTGACCTTACTGAACAGTCTCAGAAATCCACCCCGAGCCCAAAGGGAATTCCAGAGTCTATCCAAAATGGAAGGCGGCTATGCAAGTGATTCCCAGAATCCTTCAAGGAAGCAATCTGAAAAGTGTGGATCACTCCAGGGGCCATCAAAAACGTAATCAACATTGTCAAAAGTGTATGTACTCTCTGGTGCAGCTATCAACTCTTTTGGTACCCCACTAGAAGATACTTCAGTGGCTACTTTTGTGTCAGGGACCATAGTCCCTAGAAATTAAGATCTCCATCTCAAAGAACCTAGGGACAAAGAAAAGGACTTCGTATCACATAATGTGCAACAAGCTGCCACTTGGCCATTAGAGCTTCTATAACTAACTCACTGCCTCAGTTCCATAGCTGAAGGTAAGTGGTCTCCAGCAGAGACAATGCACAGCATGTATTGGCTAAGCCATAAGTCACCAGACTAGCCCTAGAAGTTTTCAAGCACCAAGTGGAGAAAAGGGTGATAAAAATCTTAACTAACAATGTTAAGAGCTAACGTGGTGTCACACCAGCATCTGGGAGGCCCAGGTTTGCATCATCAGTCTTCCACAGAAACTTGCTGGGTGACCTGGGTTCATTCACGCACTCTCGGCTTAAACTGATTCATAGACTTGTAGGGACAAAATGGAGAAGGGGAGACTATTGTAAGCCACTCTGGGTCCCCATTAGGGAGAACAGAAGGGTCTGAATGAAGTAAACAAATAGACATCACCATGGCAAAGAGCCATATCAACAATCAGGAAGTAACACAGTCCTGCAAGAAGCTCTCCTGCTACTGCTCTGGCTGGCATGACATCACAATTACCTCAGCCCAACATGTCAGTGGCAAATCAGCACCGAGAATGACTGGATCCAGACTCCAAGAGACTAGGTCAAGAAAAAGATGATTTTCTGAGTAATTATTAGAAGCTTAGGGCAACCAGTTTTAGATCTGTTCACATCACCAGCCAATAAGAAACTTCCTACATTCTTTTCTTGGTTCAATACAGAGGGAGCAGAAGTGGAAGTTGTTCTAAATCATCCCTGGCCCAGAGGTTTACTGTACAGGTGTCCAGATTCCCCTTAATAGGATCAACCCAGATAGGGCAGAAGTGTTTTTCATTGAACTAGATTAGTCCAGGATGCCATGGTTCTCAGAATGAATGTCCATGGCAATTCACTCTTTCTGAATTCTTCCAGCACCACATGAAATGCACGTTCAGGGTTCTCTATACATTGTTAGCTCACCTGGAGCAGAATGCCTTCAGATATGCCAGACTAGTCTTCAACGTGCTACTGGCTTCCAGAAGATGTTCAGTGAAAAAACTTCTATGTGAGGCATTCACTACATTGTGTCAGTGCATGAATTTCTCAAGAGCAATAGTAGGAGAGGTGTTAGGCTTCCTCTGCAATGATCTCCAGCAAGGGTTTTGCCCTGAAACCCTGTAGAATCAGATCATATTCCTCTCCAATGTCGTGAAGACCAATGGCAGTTTTCTCAGACTATCCACGCACCCCTTAATCTGATACTTCCTCAGAGCTCCAGGATAAAGATTTCTAAGGAACTGTTTATTACCAAAAACAATTCATTACTTGTTTGAAACTTTGTAGCCATGCAGGTGTGTTCCTGAGTATGCCAAAACTTTGTTGATACTTCAAAACCATAAAGTGACCTCGAGACTTGTTTTTTAAAAAATTAGGCTAGGTAAAATGCTAGTATTTCTGAATGCAATCTTTATGAAAAAAATTAAGGTAACTGCTTTCATTTCAAAGAGGTTTAAAATGTATCCATCTCATACTGTTTTTTTCTTGGTTTAGTTTGGTGGTAGTGATACAGTTTCAAGTATGACATCCATAAATTCTGAACTTCATGCCAACCACAGTGACCTGAGCCACTCCTTGGGATCGTCCCCTTTAGTTCATTCTGTGTTCTCCTTATGGGGTCTGGATTCTGATGCTTACAGGGTAAGTGGACAGAATAGCCCCCTTTCCCCCCTTGGAAACAATGTAATGGCAGACTCTTTGTTCCTTAATGGAGATATCTCAATGCAGAAGTACGCAACTAGGAATATGTATACACAGGAGCAAATCTTGTTGGCCTCATACCTTATAATACATTGGAACTCAAAATAAGCTGCTTTATATGTACAAGTTTACCTCTTCTTTCCAATTTAACTTTTCATAACCTGTGCACCAGTCTTCATTTTGTTATAACTATAACCTGCTGCACAGTGCAGACAAAAGTACTGATGGGATTGCAGCACTGGTGTATAGAGGTCAAAACTAGAGAAACAATATCTGTCAAGTGATTAAAATTTGGACTGCTATGACCATGCATTTAGCTTCATAAACTCTGGAAATTGAAATGCTTTGAATTTCAGGGTGCCTCTATTTTGAATACGTTATCTCAGCAACTAGCTAATCAAAAGAGTAATAAAATTAACAGTATTCTTAACCATCTAAGGAAGTCTGTGCTTTCTTTGACTAGGAAAAGCAGAGTGTTCTGTGGCCTAAAAGATCAGATTGTATAAAATCCTATGCAACTATCCCCACCTCAGAGGAACTACCAACCTATTTCCTGCATCCAGAGAACAGGGGACAAAGGTATGTATTTGGTCAATCAGAAAAGTGGGATAATGGAAGAATCTCGGTACCATGATATGTTGTAAGCGAAACTGTAAGATGCTTTTTTGTGGATTTTTTTTTAAAAAATTAAAAATTGAAAAGAAAAGTGGAATTTAAATGTAATCTTACATTTGTGAGTAAATATCATTGAACTAACAGATACGCTCTTAAAAAAGCTCTTCCAAGTAAGCCTGTATAGTATCATACTACACAATATTCTTTTAGTGGGCATTCAGTGATATGATATGGCAGAGAGCACCAACTGAAAGTTCTTGTGTGTTATCTGACAAATAACAAGGAGCATTGGTTCTGCTGCTGCTGATTCTACACGGATGTAGCCATGCTCTGAGTGGTAAAATCAGTTGTATTATATACTTGTGTGTTGATTCCTGTGATTGTTAGGATATATTCAGTACTCGACAGTGCAGAAGAGGACCATGCAGATACAGATCTCTATGAGCCAGATTGTTCTTCCATTTCTGATGCCCATGCTGCAGACTCATTCTACTTGTTCTTCAAAGAACTAGACAGTCATCTGGACCTGAAGGAAAATATGCCAGACAGTCATGCAAAGCAAGTAAGAAATGTGTGTGTTTTCAGTGTCTTATTTATCCTGCAACTAGCTGTTTCCAGTCTTGGAATGTTCTCAAAAGCAAGAAGTCCTCTCACACAAAACCAAATTTGGATGCAAGTCAATCAAGGCAGCACCCTCTTTGGCACTGATTAGATCCTTTGGCCTTGATTTCTTTGGCTAGCTGACAGAGTTCTTATAAATTAGTTTATTCTATCACTTTCTGCAAGTATATTAAATTAATTCATGTGTTAGTATAATAGCTAAAAGCTGAGCTACAAATCAGGAATCCCCTGATTCAAATCTCTCTTAGGCAAGGCACTGTATCTCAGACTCACCTGTCAATTTGCAATATGGAAATAATAGAATTTGACCTACTTTACCAAATTGTTTGTAAGGATTACAGCAAGTTTATGTATATGAAGTACCTTGAACACTCTAAAGTGTTACATAAATGCTAAGTACTGTGTGTGTGTGTCCCCAGCAAATAAGTGAAAAGAGCAGCCACTGCTATTCTAAGTCACTTATGGGTATATTGTCTGCTCTGAATTATTGAGGGTGGGAGGAAATTATTATGTCTTTCTCTCATGTCTAATGCCAAGTATCAGGGCTCCATGCAATAAAACTGAGACACTCTGGTTGTAGCCCAGTTTTCACTTCTTTGCTGTCTGTTCTGCTGTTAGAAAAGTGTCATAAACCATTCTTCACCAGCATAACCTGGTACTTATTTTATATTTTTTTATTCTCTGGGTCAAACTGCATCTATACGAAGCTTATGAAATCAATGTAGCAGTTTGGGTTTTCCCCAAAAATTTAGTCTTGCCAATTTAGCCACAATCTTCAGAATATATGCTTTGTCAGCTATTTACTTTGTGATAATCTGGCTATCCTTCAGGGCAGTAAATCTGAATAACCAAGCTGGCTTTTTTGATTAACTTTTATACTTCTGGTTAGAATTTTCAATGTTCTTTTTGTATTGTCCAGATCTTATACTCTCGTGTCAGCAATCACTTGTCTTCCCAGCAGCAAATAGGATCGTTTATCCATCATGCCATTGTAAAGGCAAGTATACCCATAGTTACTGCAATGTGTACTTTTTGCTTACCTCCTTGAGTATACAACATTATTGTCAGAGTCCATGAGCACTGTGATCTACATGGAGGCAAGTATCTATTTTGTAATTTAAGGCATTTTACTGATTTCATTTAAACAACAAATAACCAGGATGACATAGAAAATTCCTAACCATGTCAAATTTTACAGCCTCCATGCACAAAAATTATTGAGGCCATGCAGTAAAACTAAGATAAAAGTATGCTCTCCCTTACTCATGTCCAGAGATCTGGATCCTATGGATCCATTCTGCTGATGATGGTGCTTTCTACCAGTGCAAGGAGACTTCCCACACAAGAGGCTACCTCATAGGGTTGTAAGGATAAAATAATGGAGAGAAAAAACGATGTAAGCCACTTTGAGTTTACTTTGGGGGAGAAAGGCAGCGTATAAATTAACTAACTAGCTAAATAAGTTATTCCTCTGGTGGCAGAACCTCTTAAGTGAGACCAGGGCTTCTTGTCCCAGAGGAAAGCACCATCATTAGCAAAACAGACCTGAAGGAGCCAACACAGTATCTGCAAATAAAAAATCTGCAGTGCAAGGGTCACTAGAAGCTTAACTCATTTCAAGCAAACTGTGGCATAATTGAAAATAAATAAGTTATTCCTCTGGGGATACAGAAAGCTGTGGAGCAGCAGATTACAGACCAATAATCTTCGTACTCCGTAGCAATAACTTTGCTATGTATATCTGACCTGCCGTTTCAACAAATGAAGCAACTGAGGAAAATCTCATAAAATGTTGCTGTTGCCATTATTAAATACTGGCCAGAATAAAGAAAATATGCAGTGCTACATAAGTGTTGCATTCCAAAATTATTATATCCTTCAAATCCCACTGACTTCAAAGGATTTAAAAGGGCATAATTCGGTTTCCTGTGGGTATTTTTTATTCATTGTTCTAGTGCTGCTTCTAATGCAAGGAAAATCAAGCTTGAATAACTGTAGCTTGGCAGAAATTCTGTTCTGAGGGTAGGTCTCATTCCCCAGCAGAGGTCTCAAGATCAAGTGCATGTATCCCTGTATAAAGGGCAAGGTACCATTAGTTTTTAGCCTTAATACCACTGAGTTTGATGCAAGCAGGCCACTGTTAAGGAAGAGGGATCATTCATGTGAGTGTGTGATCATTCTTGGAACCACTCTAAGACTTTATTAAAAGCAGCCATGGTCTAGTGCTCTTAAAGCCCATTGAAGGATCTTACCATTAGGTAAGGATCCCAGCATTCCTGTTTATGACTGTGAGTTTGGCAACGTCAACTATGACTTCACTGCCTTTTATATTTTATTAGCAAAAGTCCTGTTAAGATGGCTGAGATGGAGGTCTTTTCTCCAACCACACAGCACTTTTCTACTCACCACTGTCTCATCTTGTCTTAGATGTCAAAATCTTGTCTTAGATAGAGCAAGGGGGCAGGACCACATGTGCTTTTTGAAACCTGGGTTTGCCTCCATTGCCGTGAATTGAACAATCTTTCCAGGCTATGAAGAGATGGTATAAGCAGTGTAGCCTATTGCCAATGTAGAATGCTTTTTGTTTAAAAGAAATACAGACATGTATCTACAAAAATCTATTTGGTCCTTTAGCACTGACAATCTACAGCTTATCAAAATATTTCAAGTCAGATTCTAAAAGCACAATAAGATTGGAATCTCTTTTTACTATTTCCAATATTACAAACCACCAGTAATCTTTTTGACAAAAAAATTACCATTTCTAGTTGAACTGTTAATCTTTTTAATTGATCCAGAAACAAACTTCACCCAGCTGGCATGTGGTTTTACCATTAGTTCAATGTAGCTGAAAAATAATTTTGAAGGGGAGTCCCTATTTTGTTATCCTGCAGAACAAGTTAAAATTGTAAGAATTCTGTGCTTTCTCAATGTGTCTGAAGAAAGTGTCTGATCTATTTGGGGAAGATGTTCCAAGCCATAATCATACAATTTGTCTCAATGATTCCCATCAGATCTTTACCTTAATATTAGTATAAAGGCACATTGAATACTTGCCTGGCCCTGTGGTAATTCATGAAAACCAACCAGTTCAAGTAAAACAGCTTCTGTCAACCCCTTCCCATCTGACCATTCCCATCTGTCAAAATAGTTATTCTTGCATTTGTCCTTCTCCAGATCTTTCAGTCTGTCAAAAGCTATTTGAAGGGCAGGTTTTGTTCCTTTTGCAATGCTGTGACCAAGAGTAGGGCTTTGTTTTCCCCATAGAATGAATCATAGGGGTTCATGCATACAAGGAAAATAAAGATGTGTCTTTAGGGATGCCATTGTTAGAGGAGTTAAACCTTCTCCCTGTGATTTGCGTCATTTGCTCCTCTGTTTACTTCCCGTGTTGTATTTCTTGGTCATACTAGAGTGTGACATAGTGGAGTGG
Organism: Gekko japonicus; assembly: GCF_001447785.1. Taxonomy (NCBI): domain Eukaryota; kingdom Metazoa; phylum Chordata; class Lepidosauria; order Squamata; family Gekkonidae; genus Gekko; species Gekko japonicus. The sequence continues at coordinate 125,804 of NW_015165891.1, forward strand.
AATTTTGGGAACTGGTTTTTATATAGTTGGATTCCATTAGAGCAGGGGTGTCAAACATAATGCCTGGGGGCCAGAACCAGCCCGTCCAGGACTGTTATGTGACCCGCAAGCAACTGGTGAAAGGGAGGGAACAGGAGGATGCTTGGAGGTGGGCAGGTGGGTGGAGCCACTCCAACTATGGCTTCAGCATGGCGGGATAGCCTCATCTGCAGCAGTCAAGCAGAATCCCTTCACTTCAGGGACCAATAAGGTGAGAGCCACTGCAGCTGCATTCATACCTATCCAGTTGGCCTGCAGTTCCAGGGATGCTGCCCCAGATGGCTGCAGGGATCAGCATTTGCAGGGGTGTGTGTGTGCAGACAATCCTCTGTTGGGGCATGGGAGCTGTACTGCTGGCTCTCCAGTCCACCCATGTGGGTTTTCCTCTGTACCCCTCTCCCAGCCCATGGGGCCTTGCAGTGAGGATACACCAACTCAGAGCTTACCAGTTGTTGTCCTTTGTAAAGGTTATATGTCTGGTACTCGGCATTATGTTTTATGGCACACATGGCCCAGCCTGACAAAGTGATATTCATGTCAGATCCGGCCCTCATAACAAATGAGTTCAACACCTCTGCATTAGAGTGTGCATTTTTGTTTCATGCATGCATGGCCCTCTGCTGATGATTGCTGAGTATGTTTCAAAGTTGTATAGCTGTAGCATCTGAAGGGGCTTTATCACTAGTACTACAAAGGAGAGGGTAAAGATTATATGGATAACCTTTCCTCCCACTTCTTTTGTTTGTTTTTAAAATTTCAGGCAAGAGATCCTTTATGGCTAGTGCTCAATGAAGCTGGCCTTTATTGGCGTGCATTTGGAAATGGCACCTTTGCCTTCACTTGCTTACGGAAAGCATTGAACCTGGCTCCACATGAATTCCAAGATATCCCTTTAGTCAATCTAGCAAACCTTCTGATTCATTATGGTCTTCACTTGGATGCCAGCAAGCTTCTGCGAAAAGCTTTAACCATCAATGGCTCAGAGGTGAGGTGTTTGCTCTGAAGTGCATCAAGAGAGAAGCTTATTTCCTTACCCTATTTGGTTTGTTTTTAAGCCATTCAAGGGTCAAATATTATAATTTTGCTGGTTTGTTAGATTTGAACCCTAAGTATAAGTTTTTTCTGTGCTAGGATTGACCAGTTGTATGTAGTCAAGCTGAAGTGGCTGCCTCATGCTGTGCATTTGCAGTGTTGTTTCTTCCAGAATGATTAGCTCTGCATGTAAATAAAGCCTGATATGGTGAAATTAAGCCACTGTCCAATGCTCAGCCTTCTAAAAGAGACTGTAAATAGTGGCTTGTCAAGTTCTAAGCCTGCTGATCACAGGTGGGAGTTTCTTAGCTCTTGTCTGTGTTTCACCTGCTCTCAGATCTTTCTCACCTTTCACATTTCCCTTGCCCTCTTATTAGAATGCACAATGGCCTCCCTATTTATTCTCCAGAATGAGGACGTTTGGGGTTGACCCCAGTTCTGATCAAGATACAGAGGGCTTGAGCTGTTTTGAAAATTAGCAATTTGGGTTGCTAATGGGTATTCAACAGCATCTCATTGTTTTGATGTGAAACCTGTACTCTGGAAAAGAGGCTACTGTTACGATAAAATATGGAGAAAGAGAATGGTTTCCAGTTGGCAAAGGTGTCAGACAAGGTTGTATTTTATCTATCTGTTCAATTCTTATGCAGAACATATGATAAAAGCTGGATTAATTTAGATAAGGCAAGTGGGGACCTGCAAGAAACTTGCAGGGAGGGGACATTCCCCACCTTTGCTTCTTCCCCTTCCCCTTCTTTCCTTTTCTTTCTCTCCCCAACCTAATACCCCTTTCTTTTCTCTTCTCTCTCCCACCCAATCCAATCTCCCTTTCTTTCTCTTCTCCCCCCCACCCTTTCCTTTTCTCTCTCTCCTAAGACAATCCCCCTTTATGCTGTCTCCTACAGCCAGTCTCTCCTCCTTTCTCTTTCTCTCCCCTTCAAGCCAATCCTTCCTTCTTTCTTCCCCCCAAGCCAATACCCCCATATTTCCCTTTCTCTCCCACACAGTCAATCCCCCCCTTTCCCTTGCCTTTTCAGCCCAGCAGTGGCAGTGCCTGGGAGCTGCTCCAGGCTTGGTCCAGGTTCCCTGCTACAGCAGCTAGGTCCAGAGCTACTCCCAGTGTTCTGCGTCACTGCAGCTGGGCCCAGAGCTGCTCCTGATGTTCCCTGCCACCAGGCCTGGAGCTGCTACATAGGAGCAGAAGCAGCAGCCGGGCTGTCAAGAGTAACTTTTTTTTTTAACTTTTCAAATTCGTTTGCAAACCTAGAAAGTCACCCAAGTTTGCAAGAAAACCTGGTTGGGGTAAGTGTGCTCCCATCTGCAGATTTAGATATCTGCAGGTAGGGGGCACACTTGGGAATTAGATATGTAGATAGAGTGACTGGTTCCTCCATTCTTACACCCCCACTTTTGACACATTGCACCTTCGGAGTTGTAGTTTTCAGCTGGCCTTACTACAACCATAGCAAAGGGAATTAGAACTACAACTCCCAAGTTGGAAGTCCCAAAAGGCCGTGGGACATTAGCAGGGAGTCAGTTAAATTGTAAATCAGTTAAAGTGGTAAACAGGAAGTGGCTTTGGAATTTAAAGGGGTTGGGGGGGAAAGGGAAGGTCTGGACATCTCTCTGAATTACACCTGATCTCGAGACTACAGAGATCAGTCTCCATGGAGAAAATGGCTGCTTTGGGCAGTGGACTCCATGGCATTATACCCTTCTAAGGTTCCTCCCCACCCCAGACGCGGCCCTCCAAAGGCTCTACCCCTCAAATCTACAGGTATTTCCAAACCCAGAGTAGGCATACCTGTAACTGGCTACAGAACTGCTTTCCAGACCCTTGAAACCCAGAAAACATGCATGTGGCTCTCCTCCCATACTACCCACTTGGGGCAGCAAAATGACTTGAGACAGCCCTGCCTTATAGCCAAGCAGCAGGAGATAAACATGGCTCGCTTCCCTCTATTTTCCCCTTCTCTCTGCCGCCCCACCAGTCACAGCAGGGACACTCACATGCAGCCTCTTTCTAGAGTTCGCTGTATTTCTTCCCACAACGGACCTTACTCCTCGTTATAGGCAGAAAACAGTGAAGACTTAAAACAACTACTGCTGAAGGTTAAATAAATCAGACAATAAAAAAATTAAAAAAGCAGAAAGTGTTAAAGTAGGATTACAGCTGAACACCAAGAAGACAAAAGTAATGACTTCTGAGGAATTACACAACTTTAAGGTTGGCAATGAAGAAACTGAAATTGTTGAAAGATTTTCTATTCCTTGGCTCAGTTATCAACCAAAAGGGAGACTGCAGCCATGAAATCAGGAGACTGAGACTGGGAAGGGCAGCCATGAAGGAGCTAGAAAAGATTCTTAAGGGATGTGTTGCTGGCGACCAAGATCAAGTTAAGTCATGCCATTAGTACGTATTAGTGTGAAAACTGGACAATGAAGAAAGTTGATTACTTTGAATTGTGGTGTTGGAGGATAATTTTACGCATGCAGTGGACCACCAAAACAACAAATAAGTGGGTTTTACATCAAATCAAGCCTGAAATCTTCTTTAGAAGCTAAAATGACCAAACTTAATGTTCCTGGTTGCTGGGAGGGAGAGACTGAACATGTGCACTTCCCACATATATAGGTGCTGTGTTAAAGGGATCTTACATCAGCTTACTTGTGCCCTTTTGCCCTCTATGTGCACTGGTTTCAGTGTATTAGAGAGCTAGAGTCTATATATAACTATGGTGCCCCTGTCCAACTTCTCTCCCTCAGAAGCAAGATTTTCCCTCCATTTTTCTTTCCCTGTCTGACTGAGCTGCCCTAGTAATGTGTTTTCTTCTTTCTTGAAGAACTCTGGCTGTCCCACCTTGTCACAATATGATATTTTGGCTGTTTGCTCAGCCCAGGAACCTGAGGGAAGGATTGGGAGTCCCCTTTAACTTTAATAGCACTAGAGATGTTTTTATATTACAAATTAACAAAATATTGTATTCAACATAGAGGGAAAAGGTCAGGTGAAATCAGAGGTTGAAATTTCAGAGGTAAAACCAGTAGATGCACAGACTTCAAGTCCTTTTGTTTCAAGCTAATGAGACTTTCTTAAGCTGTTCAGACTTACTTAAAATCTTCATGTTAGAGGCTTTTGTTTCAGTGTTTTCTAGACACTCCAGCACACTTTCTTTATGTATTCTCTGACTCTTTTGGTTTCCAGAAGGCTGGTACACTCTACCTAAACCCCTTCTCTTGAAACTCCAGTACTCGTCTTGTGTTTTAAACTGACTCTTAAGGTCTCTAAAAGCAGTTTCTAACCACACCATACCAGGGATCTCTACACTCTTCCGAGCTAACTCTCTGTTTGACTGCATAGGGAAATTCTTCTCTCACTAGAAGATCTATCCCCTTTCTTTGGCCTGAATGGGAGTTTCCATCTAACTACCCACTTGTCCTTGCCAACTTTCCCCCAGTTCTTCTTTCTGTGTTAAACTGCTCTCAGTCAGGGCTGAATTCCGAATGAATTCTTCTCCTCAGCATTCAGGTTTAAAGTCTTTCTCTGCTAAGCTGATGATAACCTGTCAGATTGCTTGAAGCAGCCTGTCAATCAAGGCTCTCTGTTTCTGTGAAGAATTAACCCTTTGTAGTCCTTCGGCTGTTTCTACAGCACTTCTAAGATTTAAAAAAACTACAAACCATCACAATAACATATATTGGGGCACAACTGCTCAAATAGGTGAGTAGTGATACCTCATTATTGTAAGGAGGATGCATATTATTTCTCCTGTATCTTGTCTTCACTGCCTTGTCGTGGCAAGGGGGCTTGCGTGGTTCAATGAGGCTGTGGGCTATGCCGTGGAGGGCCACCCAAGATGGACAGGCCACAGCAAAGAACTCAGACCAAGCGTGATCCCCTAGAGAAGGAAATGGCAGCCCACTCCGGTATTTTTGCCAAGAAAACCCCATGGACAATATCAAAATAGTTGCAGAAAGTGAAGAGGACCTTAAGAGCCTCTTGCTCAGACTTAAAGAGGAGAGCACAAAAGTGGGCTTGAAGCTCAACATCAAAAAAACTAAGATCATGGCATCCGGCCCCATCACTCCTTGGCAAATAGAAGGGAAAGTCGTGGAAGTAGTGACAGACTTCACGTTCCTGGGATCCCAGATCACTGCAGACTGTGACAGCAGCCATGAAATTAAAAGACACCTGCTCCTTGGGAGGAAAGCGATGGCGAACCTAAACAGCATGATAAAAAGTAGAGACATCACCCTGCCAACAAAAGTCCGCATGGTCAAAGCAATGGTATTCCCAGTAGTCATGTATGGCTGCGAGAGTTGAACTATAAGGAAGGCCGCGTGCCGAAGAATAGATTCTTTTGAACTATGGTGCTGGAGAAGACTCTTGAGAGTCCCTTGGACTGCCAGAAGATCAAATCAGTCAATCCTAAAAGAAATCAACCCTGACTGTTCCCTGGAAGGCAGATAATGAAACTGAAGCTCAAATACTTTGGCCACCAAATGAGAATGGAGCACTCACTGGAGAAGACCCTGATGCTGGGAAAGATTGAAGGTCAAAGAAGACGGGAACGGCAAAGGATGAGATGGTTAGACAGTGTCATAGATGCAACGAACATGAAGTTGAGCAAACTTCAGAGGACGGTGGAAGACCAGAAGGCCTGGCGTGGTCTGGTCCATGGGGTTGCGAAGAGTCGGACTCGACTGTGCAACTGAACAACAACATCTTGGAACTTCTTGATGATATATTTATAATTTTGATTTAAAGGCTGCATTCTAGGACTATATTGATGTTTACAGTGTACCAGGATATGAAAAATGAAATATTGTAAAATTCCCAATTAGTTTTGATTCATAGACAGCCAAATAGAATTTCTGTGCTAGTACCTAATACTGTTGCTTTGTTAAAAGGCTTTGGAGCATTTTTCCCAAAAGGGGAAATTAAAAGCCTGATCATTTGTCGAAGCATACAAGTTAACAATTTTGGCCTTCACTTTTGTTTGTGCTGATGTAAGTTTCCTTTTCTTTCTTTTTAGCCACTGACTTTCTTGAGCTTAGGAAATGCCGGCTTGGCTCTGAAGAATGTTAGCGGAGCATTGCAGGCTTTCAGGCATGCCCTGGACCTGACTACCAAGTGTCCGGAGTGTGAGAAGAGCCTGAAGCTAATCCGCTGTTTGCAGTTCTATCCATTTTTGTACAACATCACCACCTCATCCTGCAGTGGTAAGCAGCTGCTAAAAAAGTCCCCAACATAATAACCTATTTTTGTAAGGCTTCCTACAGAAATAGGACTACACCTCTCATTGATAAGCATATTTCTTCTGCTGGTCTATTTTAATTTATTTTGGTATTCATAATCCCCTTTTTTGCCTGACGGGAGGCCCAAAGCAGCTTACATCATTCCCCCCCTCCATTTATCCTCACAACAACCCTGTGAGGCAGGTTAGGCTGAGAGAATGGACTAGCCCTAGGTCACCCAGCAAACTTCCATGGCAGAGTAGGGATTTGAACCTGATATGTTATTTTCCCTTTAGATCTAGCAGAGAGTGATTTCTAAAAGTCTGGAGCAAAACCCTGTTTCCCCTCTCTACCTAAACCCCTAAACCTCTCTACCTAGTTCTCCAGAGATCTCTCTACAAAGAGTATTAGGGCAGGATTACCATTACTTTGTAGTACTGTTGGAATGTTTAAAGAACCAAATACTAGTGGAAAAGCTATTAAAGAATAACTTGTCATTTTAAGCCTAAGCTTTCCTTGCTGAATAGAGAATGTGCATATATGCTCATTTTAGAAGAGGCTTGGGAAGTAATTTTAAAGCCAAACCACTGTATTAAATACAGGTGCTGTGTTTCTTTAGAACATTTGAGCATTTTTGTAATATGCCTTTCTCCCTGATACTAAAGGTGGATTGATACTTAAAACACAGTAGATGCAGTAAACAATGCATGTAGTTCTAACTTCCTGTTTAAAGAGAGCCGTGAAAAGCTTGAACAGAAGCCTTCAAAATTAAATGTTAAAGCTGTGATGAAGGTAGCACCATCCCTGCTGCAATTCAGAAAAAATGCAAGGCAGTTTTTTACAAGCACCTTTGACTAAATGTGATTTTTATACTGGCACTTTTAATTTTTTTTTTTAGGATGGTGGTTTTCATTTTTGTATATTGTATTTATGACTGGAACCCACTTTGAACTTCCTTAGGAAGAATAGTATATAAATATATTAAAGACATTCTTGCATGTTAACACTCATACTTTATTTACAATGTATGGGTGGAAGGAACCTGGAAGTCCATACCAGCTTTGCCATTCACTATTCTTAAACTACTTGGCTGCAGCTTATCTTTTGGGTCACACATAGCACAGTGTCCATTGTGTACTAAATGCAAGGGCTTCTATTTGTTGATCATAGGTTCTGAGTACTAGATAAAGAAATCTGCCCATAGCACATCCATGGCTGATGGGGTGAAATGTATTTTTCATGTCATGTTTCACATGTATATTTAGAGTGATACCTTAACCATTCCTTTCTTCACTTATGCCTTCTCTACATATTAAAGCAAGATTGAGGCTTTGAGGATTACATAATTCAGTAGCAGCTCTATTGGCTTGTATGTCTTTTCATGGGAGGGAAATGGAAAGCCTACCCAAATAGTTCCTAGAAATGATGTTTCTAATGTGATTTTTTTTTAGTTTGGTGCTAGTTTGAGAGCATATTGATTTCTGTTTCCATCCTTTGTGGTCAGCAGATACATTCAAGACATACCAAAATGAAGTAGACAAAACAGAGGTGATCTAATCGTTTTAATTTTAGGAAGTTCCTTATTTACATTGTCCTCCCTGCATTGCTCTTACGTGTGGTGTTCCTTTCTTTTATAGACTACAGAGGTGGTCAACACTTCAGGTCATCTTGTCCATCACCTGCTAATGAGAAAACTTTAGAACTTTGAATGTGTGAAATAGTGTGAATACTTTTGTTGTTCTGTTCCCTTTTTTTTTAAGAATATGAAATAAACATTCTAGTGAATAAAATTTCTAATATTGATGATCTTTGGGGTTAGGGGTTGGGAGAGGG
>NW_015165891.1:133962-135545 GCF_001447785.1 Gekko japonicus
AAGAGGAGGAAAGAAACATCAGGAAATTGGCCATTGTGTCTAGTAGTCATCTGTAAGTGTGATCTTTAAATCTTCATAGTAATTAAGAAGCTTCAGATATATCAAAGGCAAGTCTCTCGTATTGAGATCCCCAACTGAGGTTTGACCTGTTTAGGATTTGTATTTATATGTGACATTTCACCTTTGCACTAGTGAATTGTGCTCACCATAAATACACATTAGAATATGGAGGCCTGTCAATGGCTGTGGTACATTTACACGAAAAATGTTTGTCTTCATTCATTTGTTTTACAAGAGACCTTAGTTACAATATAATAGGTTGTCCAGAGTTAATGAAGTGTGATGACAAGATGTAAACAGTCATCCTATGTACCTCTTTTTTAAAATCTGGAAACAAAGTCAGCTAGTTTATTTTTTTTCAAAGTAAGAAAAAGCAAAAGAACAATTGGTGTCATTGGAAATATAAATTTCTTCAATTTAACAATCCGCACATTTCAGCTAGGTTTTGTCAGCGGGATCCGTATGAACAAATCTCAAGAATGATAGACACATGTATCTTTTAAAAAATCACATCTTTAAAAACAATTTTTAAAAGAGTAGTAGCTGAGTGTGTAAGAAATATAGGTGATACATTGACATTGACATGTCGGCGTGAAACTGGAGGCTGAGGAGAGTTTGGCAATTTGGTTGGTGTACCCGACCGCCTAACGCACCGGCCAATAGTTTGCCGTCCCTGCTGGAGGCTGTATCAGGCTGGGCGTTGGAGCACCCTCGGCTGATCATCTTGGGTGATTTCAACATCCATGCCGAGGACACGGCCTCCAGCCGGGCTACGGACCTAGTGTCGTCCATGGCGGCACTGGGACTCTCAACTTGTTACGGCCCCCACGCACCAGGCTGGTCACACGCTCAATTTGATCTTCGCGGCTGGGGTGATGGTGGACCAGATCACTGCGGAGGCAGTGCCATGGTCGGACCACCAGGCTCTGAAGGCCCGTCTGAATGTTCCACCCCGACCCTGTTTAGGCGGCGAGCAGATTTTTGCTCGCCCGCGCTGCCAAATGGACCCTATGCGGTTCCAGATGGCTGTGCGGGATCCGAGCCCCCCTGGCGGTTCGTTGGATGAGCTGGTGGAGGACTGGCATGACCGGCTCTCCTCAGCCATCGACAAGATCACTCCCAGGCGTCCTCTCCGCACTCGTTCTAGGCGGGCGCCGTTATACACAGGAGCTGTGTCCGCTGAAGTGAGAACTGAGACGACTAGAGAGACGGTGGCGTCGTGCTCGCAACGAGGCATCAAGAACATTCTGTAGGACGCTTATGAGATCCTATGAGATGGCAGTCAAGGCCACAGAGAGAGATTTCTACGCGACCTTGATTGCATCTGCTAGCTCACGGCCGGCCCAATTATTTAGTACGATTCGGTCTTTGACAGCTCTGCCACAGGGCAGGCAAAACGCTAGGGAATTGGACATTGGCTGTGGGGCTTTTGCAAGCTATTTTGCAGAGAAAGTCTTGCTGCTCCGCTGTGACCTCCCTGCCACAATTGATACAGTGAGCGAACTTGAGGCCCTTTGCATGTC